>NC_056053.1:21379165-21679165 GCF_004379255.2 Salvia splendens | reverse complement strand
GGAGTCCGGCCAGGAGGGCTTCGTACTCGGCTTCATTATTAGTAGTGGGGAATAGGAAACGAAGTGAGTAGGTTACCTCGTGTCCGTCGGGAGCGACAAGTAAAATACCAGCTCCACTTCCCATCTTGTTTGAAGCTCCATCTACGAATCCGCTCCAGCAGTCCGGCGGCTCTACTTCGGATTCCAAGGGCTGTGCTAGTTCGGCATTGGCAGAATTCTTCTGTTCGGCAATAACGGGAATTGCTTGATCGAACTTCGCTTCTGCAAGAAAATCTGCCAAGGCTTGTCCCTTGATGGCTTTCCGAGGTAGATATTCAATTGTGTGCTCTCCCAACTCTATAGCCCACTTGGCGATTCTGCCTGATGCTTCTGGTTTGGTCAACACTTGCCGAAGTGGCAGATCAGTTAAGACGCATACCTTGTGAGCATAGAAGTATGGCCGCAGTCTCCTTGCTGCATTTACTAACGCCAGAGCAATTTTTTCCAGAGGTTGATACCTTGTTTCTGGACCTCTTAATGCTCGGCTTGTAAAGTAGATGGGAAACTGCTTTAGGCCTTCTTCTCGAACAAGTACCGCGCTGATGGTTTGATCCGATGCCGCTAAGTATAAGAATATTACTTCGGCTTCGGTTGGAGCAGAGAGAATAGGAAGCTCGGCTAGATAACTTTTGAGCTCGTCAAAGGCCTTTTTCTGCTCGGCTCCCCACTCGAACTTTGGTGCCTTTTTCAACACCTTGAAGAACGGCAGTTGCTTTTCGGCTGCTTGGGAAAGGAATCGACTCAGTGCGGCTAGACATCCGGTTAGCCTTTGCACGTCATGTATGGACTTCGGCATTGCCATGTTCTGAACGACTTGAACTTTTGAGGGGTTTGCCTTGAGTCCGTCTTTTGAAACCCAACAACCCAGAAACTTTCCCGAATCTACCAAAAAGGTACACTTTTGGGGATTAAGTTTGAGGTTGGCTTTCTTGAGCACGTTGAGAGTGGACTTGAGGTTGTGCTCGTACTCCGAGGTGCTTTTGCTCTTGACGACTATATCGTCAACATACACTTCGACCTCCTTTCCAATCAGGTGCCGAAAAAGCTTGTCTACCATCCTTTGATAAGTGGCTCCGGCATTCTTTAAACCGAATGGCATCTTTTTATAAGCGAAAATGCCGAAATCAGTAATGAAGGCCGTTTTTGAAGCGTCAATCTCATCCATTAAAACCTGATGGTATCCTTTGTATAGATCAAGAAAACAAAAAATTTCAAAGCCTATCAGAGCTTCTACTTTTTTATCTATGTTCGGAAGGGGATAGCAATCTTTGGGACAGTGCTTATTTAGATCGGTGAAATCTATGCACATCCGCCATCCTCCTTCCTTTTTCTTGATCATGACAGGATTGGCCACCCACGAAGGATACTTCACTTCGAATAACACATCCGCCTTCAATAATTGACGGACTTCGTCATGGATGATTTGACTTCGTTCTGCCGCAAAGAGTCTTTGCTTCTGTTTTATCGGCCGGACCGAAGGATCAATATTTAAACGATGAGTGATTACCTCGGGGGGCACTCCGGTCATGTCCAACGGAGACCATGCAAAGATGTCTTTGTACTCCTTGAGGAGCTGGATGGTTTTTTCCCGAAGTAGAGGCGTTCCCGCGAAGCCGATCTTAACCGTTCTGGATGGATCGTCTTCGTACAGCTGAACTGTCATCGAATTCGGCTCCGGTATGACTTCGGTCATTGCCTCTGACTCCGGCTGCTGTGATTGCTATGCTTGGTGGTGCCGATCTGACTGCTCGGCACTTCTAAGCGCAATTTGCAGACATTCCTTTGCTCTCTTTTGGTCACCTCGGATGACCGCTATCCCTCCTTTAGTAGGGATCTTGATGGTGAGGTGATAAGTGGAGCAAATGGCCCGAACTGTGTTGAGCCAGTCTCTTCCCAGGATGACGTTGTACGGGGACCGAGCTTTCACCACGAAAAACTCAATCATCGTACTGGAGCTAGTAGGCGCTTTCCCCACCGTGATCGGAAGGCTGATAATACCTTCAGGGCGGGTGTCCTCCTGGGCGAAGCTCTTCAGGGGAAGCGGAGCCGGGCTGAGCCGAGCTGGGTCCAATTCTAGTTTGTCGAAGCACTCTTTAAAAAGAATGCTGACTGACGCTCCTGTATCCACAAACACCCTGTGGATCAGTTTGTTTGCCACTCCGGCTTGGATGACAATGGCGTCTTGGTGAGGAGAGATGGCCGGGACGGGATCAGCATCCGAGAACGTAATCACTTCGTCCTGCTTCAGCCTTTTATGCGTTGGCTCTTCTCGATTGGAGCCTCTGCGCTCTGACTTCAGGGACGACTTGGTCTTCCCGGCAGGGAGAGCGTCAATAGTCAGGATTACTCCATCATATTGCGGCTCGTCATCGTCTTCGGGATCCGGCTGCCTTTTCGGATCCTGAGGAGCGCAGTTCGCACCTCTCTGCTTCTTATTCTTCTTTGACTGCTTGCTTTGGTATTTTTTCAATGTCCCTGCCCTCACAAGAACATCGATACCTGCAGCCAAGTTTCTGCACTCCTCGGTATCGTGACCGTGGTCTTGATGGTAGGAGCAAGTAGTTATCCTGGGGTCGGCGCGCGGCAGATTTCGTCATCCGCTTTGGCTTTTCGAACAGGTCAGAGTGTAGTTCGAAAATTTCCGCTCTCGGCTTGTTCAGCGGTACGAACTGAGCGGGCGGCTTCTCGGGATTGAGACGGGGTCCCAATCTGTCTTGCACCGGAGTCCTTTGAATCCTTTCAAAAGGAGTTCGGCGAGGAGGTCCCTGATCGCCAAAAGGAGTTCGGCGAGGATGTCCCTGATCGCTATGATCGGGCTTCCTTCTGTCTCCTCGGGACGATGAGCTGTCTAACGACCGTTTGCGACGGTCTGCCTCATCGGCCCGGGAGTACTGGTCCGCAATGTCCCACATTTCCTGAGCTGTCTGCGGACCGCACTCAACGAGCTTCCTGTAGAGAGCTCCGGGCAGGATTCCATTTTGGAATGCCGAGATGACAAGCAGATCGTTGAGATCGTCTACTTGCAGGCATTCCTTGTGGAATCTTGTCATAAAGTCGCTGATTTTTTCGTCGCGACCTTGACGAATGGAAAGCAGCTGAGCCGAAGTGATTCGGGCTTCCGCTTTCTGAAAGAACCTCCTGTGGAAGGCATCCATTAGATCTCGGTAAGATCTGATGCTGCCCTGGGGGAGGCTATCGAACCACCTTCTCGCGTTCCCGATGAGCAGCTCGGGAAACAGCTTGCACATGTGGACCTCGTTGAGACCCTGGTTCGCCATGTTATACTGATAGCGCCCCAAGAAATCGTGAGGGTCCACGAGCCCGTCGTAAGTCATCGACGGAGTTCGGTAGTTCTGTGGTAGGGGAGTTCGGGTGATGTCGTCCGAGAACGGAGTCTTCAGTGCTCCGTAGACGGCGAATCCGATATCTCGTCGGTATGGAGGAGATTGAGTTCTCCTGTGATTCCGGTACCGAGGAAGAACAGGAATGTGTCGGGGTTGAGGATTCTTCTTCCTGGAGGACACGGCACTACTGCGGTAGTGACTTTCATGTCTGGATGAGGAAGGAGAATCCTCCGTTTTCGTCTTCGGCTCTTGGCTCTTTTGCAGGAAGGCTAAGAACTCATCCTGCTTCTCAGCCAAGAACAGCTTGACAGCCTCATTCAAATCAGGCTGCTGGGAAGACTCAGTGGGACGATTTTTGGAGCGGCCTGTTCCTTCGCCATGAGAACTGGTGGTGGATTTATCCCTAGGCTGTTTTCCAGACCTATGGGATGGATTGGCTTCCTCCTGGTTCTCACGGGCAGGAATACGGGTACTCTGCGATCTGGTATGCATTTTTTGGGTGGAAAAAAATGGATCAAAAATTCGCTTTTATCACAAATTTTGTTCTCTGGTTCCCACAGACGGCGCCAGTGATGGATCCGCGAATTTCTGATGTTAGTAATTGCTGGTAGAGAATGTAAACTACGACACAAAGAATTTACGTGGTTCGATTTACTGAAGTAAATCTACGTCCACGGGAAGAAGGGAGGGCAAGATTGTATTGCTTGATCTGTTTTCTACAGCTTACAAATACAAACTTGCTATTTGCTATTTTATCTCTAGAGAGCTTAACCCTCTTCTATCTGATCTAAGTTCTATTTATATCTTGAACTAAGATCGTGGCTTGCATCACCACCCTAAGTCGTGGATGTCGTGTAGGTCATGGCCTAAGATCGTGGATGTAGCGTAGGTCATGGCCTACGATCGTGGCCTGAGTTGACACCACGTGGTAGTGGGTGTGTTGGACATCCTGTATGGGTCCACTAACTCCTTGTTCGGTCGAATACTGAGACCGAACTGCTTTGGTTGCCGATCTGAGAGTAGAGCTTGATGCCGACCTGAGAGCAGAGCTTGATTGGTTGGCTTTTACCGAGCTGTAGGCTGAGGCCGAACTCTTTGGTAATGCCGAACTCATACTCCTGCTTTGGTTGCCGATCTGAGAGTAGAGCTTGATGCCGACCTGAGAGCAGAGCTTGATAGGTTGGCTTTTACCGAGCTGTAGGCTGAGGCCGAACTCTTTGGTAATGCCGAACTCATACTCCTGCTTGGGCTTTGGGCTGATGGGCCGTCATTGCTGTTGGGCTTGTTTAGTACGCACCCCATCAATCTTCATTAAATATATATAAAAAAATTAATGTGAAGTTTAATGCTACTTCCACTGCAAGATTGCGACTAGAAGCCGGCTACGACTCTAATTAAGAATAATTATTATGTTCCTTTAATAAGACACACACTAAGTCGAGAAGTCATAATGTGTAATTGATTATATATGGTAGCAAAGCCATAGGAAAGTAATTGATGATAAAAAAAAGTTATAGTAGTTAATTGGTATATATGGGAATAATTTGTAAGAGATTGAATTTCTATTAAGGATAAATGTTTGGTTTTAATAATTTATAAATTAAAAATAAGACAAATATAATTTATAAAATTCAGTCAAACTTTAGCATAAATCCTTTTATAATTTTTAAAGAATTAATTTACTCGTTATTTGTATATGCATGATTCTTTTCGTTTTTCATTTGTCAGCATAGCATATAGACAAAATTATTTTAATAATTTATAAATTAAAAACAAGATAAATATAATGTATAAAATTCAGTCAAACTTTAGCATAAATTCTTTAATATTTTCTAAAGAATTTCTTTACTCATTATTTGTATATGCACGATTCTAATCGTTTTTCATTTGTCAGCATAGCATATAGACAAAATTTTATCCTCTATGGTCAAATATTATCTAAGACTAACAAAAGAACTCCTACTAAGTAGATAAAATAAAATATAATTTTTGAAAAATACATAAGTAAAGATGTGTTGGTCACGATAAAGATGTTAAGCGACTGAAACTCCACCCTTAACGAGAACTAAAATAATTGTGCCCGAAGACAAACTATACAGTGCGGAAGCATGTGATTTCTAAGCATGACAACGATTGACCTATGCAACTTTGAAGGTCGAAGATTATAACGTCATGTCGCACGACCCATTAATTTGAACCTCCATCGTTGCACTTGCCAACTTATCCTCGTACCTAGAAATCATAAACTTTTGCATTGTATATTATTGCTTCTAAGGTTCAACTTCATTTCTCAATATCCATATATTCTGTATACTAAGAGAACTTCTCTTTTCTGCTATGTGTGGACTTTGTTTGGATTTGATGTGTGTTGCAAATTTGATATTTTTCCTAAAAGAGATAGCCGGCTGATTTGACTGCGGAATTTTCCTATTTGTACTAGTTTTTAGTCTTTTATTAGCTTCTTGATACAACTTTATATTTATATATAAATTTTGTATTATTTGTATTGTCACCGTTCTTAATGGATTCTGCTTGCCAGCTTCTGAATTTAAACATTTTTATACTCATGCGAACAAAACATATATTTAACACAATTATAATATTAACAAAGACGAAATTTAATTGCAAAATAACATGTGTACGTAAATCTAAGCGAAATTTTGTAAGTATGAGTCCATATAATTAAATGTGATTTACATATTAAGTAATTTTATAAATAAATAAACTGACTTGAATGGACGGTCCAAATTTTAGTACCTGATGGGATACGAACTAAACAACTAAACAATAAGTGCGAGCCCGATAGCAGTGACGGCCCATCAGCCCAAAACCCAAGAAAGAGTATCAGTTCGGCACAACCAAAGAGTTCGGTCACAGCCTATAGCTCGGTAGTATCAGTTCGGCACAACCAAAGAGTTCGGTCACAGCCTATAGCTCGGTAAAAGCCGACCAATCGAGCTCAACTCTCAGATCGGCAAAAGCTGATCGGCAAAGTTCAGCAGTTCGGTCTCAGTGTTCGACCGAACAAGGAGATAGTGGACCCATGTAATCAACCCCGCTACCTCCATTACACCCACGATCTATTTAGTGGTATTAAGCAGTTATCAACCCCACTACCAGGGCTGCAAACCACGATCTTAGTTCGAGTGTATAAATAGAACTTAGATCAGATAGACGAGGGTTAAGCTCTAGATCCTGAATCTTATAGCAAATCAGTATTGTAATCTGTAAGCGAGACCAAGCAATACAAATTTGCCCTCTCTTCTTCCCGTGGACGTAGATTTACCTCAGTAAATCGAACCACGTAATTTTCCGTGTTGTGATCGTTTATTACTTGCATTTATTCCCATCAAAAATTCGCCACATCATCACTGGCGCCGTCTGTGGGAACCGACAGAAAACCAAAACTGTGATAAAAGCGAGTTTTTGATCCTCTTCCACCAAAAAATGCATACCAGATCACATAATACCCATACTTCCGTCCGTGATGAACGTGAGGAAGCTAGTCCAGCCCGTAGGTCTGGAAAACAGCCTCGGGAGAAATCTGCCTCCAGTTCTCACGGTGAAAGAACAAACCACTCAAAAAGTCATCGCACCGAGCCTCCCCAGCAGCTCGCTTTGAATGAGGCTGTCAAGTTGTTCTTGGCTGAGAAGCAGGATGAGTTCTTAACATTCCTGCAAAAGAGCCAGAAGCCGGAGAAGAAAACGGCGGATTCTCCCTCCCCCTCCAGACATGAAAGTCACTACCGCAGTAGTGTCGTATCTTCCAGGAGAAAGAATCCTCACCACCGATATGTTCCTTCTCCTCCTCGTTACCGAAATCACAGGAGAACTCCATCTCCACCATACCGTAGAGATGTCGGATTCGCTATGTATGGAGCGCTGAAGACTCCATTTTCGGATGATATCACCAGAACTCCGTTGCCACAGAATTACCGAACTCCGTCAGTGACTTATGACGGGTTAGTGGATCCTCATGATTTCCTGGGACGCTATCAGTATAATATGGCGAACCAAGGTCTCAATGAGGTTCATATGTGTAAGCTGTTTCCCGAGCTGCTCATCGGGAACGCAAGAAGGTGGTTTGATAGCCTCCCTCAAGGCAGCATTAGATCTTACAGAGATCTAATGGATGCTTTTCATAGGAGGTTCTTCCAGAAAGCGGAAGCCCGAATCACTTCGGCTCAGCTGCTTTCTATACGTCAAGGTCGCGATGAAAAGATTAGCGACTTCATGACAAGATTCCACAAGGAATGCCTACAAGTAAATGATCTCAATGATCTACTTGTCATTTCGGCATTCCAAAATGGAATTCTGCCAGGAGCTCTCTACAGAAAGCTCGTTGAATGCAGTCCGCAAACAGCTCAAGAGATGTGGGACATTGCGGACCAGTTTTCTCGTGCTGATGAGGCAGACCGTCGAAAACGGTCTTTAGACAGCTCTTCCAGAGGAGACAAGAGGAAGCCCGATCATAGCGATCAGGGACATCCTCGCCGAACTCCTTTTGAAAGAATTCAAAGGGCACTGGTACAAGACAGATTGGGACCACGTCTCAATCCTGAGAAACCACCCGCTCAGTTCGTACCATTGAACAAGTCGAGAGCGGAAATTTTCGAACTGCATTCTGATATGTTCGAAAAACCAAAGTCGATGACGAAATCGGCCACGCGCCGAAGTCAGGATAAATATTGCTCCTTCCATCAAGACCACGGTCACGATACCGAGGAGTGCCGAAATTTGGCAGCAGATATTGATGTTCTTGTGAAAGCAGGGACGTTAAAAAAATACCAAAGCAAGCCGCCGAAAAAGAATAAGAAACAGAGAAGTGCGAACTGCGCTCCTCAGGATCCTAAAAGGCAACAGGATCCCGAAGACGATGACGAGCCGCAATATGATGGAGTGATCCAGACTATTGACGCTCTCCCAGCCGGGAAGACTAAATCGTCTCTAAAATCAGAGCGCAGAGGCTTCAATCGAGAGGAGCCAACACATAAAAGGCTGAAGAAGGAGGAAGTAATTACATTTTCAGATGCAGATCCCGTCCCGGCCATTTCTCCTCATCAAGACGCTATTGTCATTCAAGCTGGAGTGGCAAACAAACTGATCCACAGAGTGTTTGTGGATACAGGAGCGTCGGTTAGCATTCTTTTTAAAGAATGTTTTGATAAACTGGAAGTGGATCCAGCTCGGCTCAGTCCGGCCCCAATTCCTCTGAAAAGTTTCGCCCAGGAGGACACCCGCCCTGAAGGAATTATCAGCCTTCCGATTACGGTAGGAAGAGCGCCTACTAGCTCCAGTACGGTGATCGAGTTTTTTGTGGTAAAAGCTCGATCCCCGTATAACATTATACTGGGAAGAGACTGGCTCAACACAGTTCGGGCCATTTGCTCTACTTATCACCTCACAATCAAGATCCCCACTAAAGGAGGGATAGCAGTCATCCGAGGTGATCAAAAGAGAGCAAAAGAATGTCTGCAGATTGCGCTTAAAAGTGCCGAACAATCAGATCGGCACCATCAAGCATAGCAATCACAGCAGCCGGAGTCAGAGGCAGGCGAAATGAACGAAGTCACACCGGAGCCGAACTCACGACCAGTTCAGTTATACGAAGACGATCCATCCAGAACGGTCAAGATCGGTTTCGCGGGAACACCTCTACTCCGGGAAAAGACCATCCAGCTCCTCAAAGAGTACAAAGATGTCTTTGCGTGGTCTCCGTTGGACATGACTGGAGTGTCTCCCGAGGTAATTACACATCGGTTAAATATTGATCCTTCAGTCCGGCCTATAAAACAGAAGCAAAGACTCTTTGCGGCAGAAAGAAATCAAGTCATCCATGACGAAGTCCGCCAATTACTGAAAGCGGATGTATTATTTGAAGTAAAATATCCTTCTTGGGTGGCCAATCCTGTGATGATCAAGAAAAAAGAAGGAGGATGGCGGATGTGCATAGATTTTACGGATCTAAATAAGCACTGTCCTAAAGATTGCTACCCCCTTCCCAACATAGATAAAAAAGTAGAAGCTCTGATAGGCTTCGAAATTTTCTGTTTTCTTGATTTGTATAAAGGATACCACCAAGTTTTAATGGATGAGAATGATGCTTCAAAAACTGCTTTCATTACTGACTTCGGTATTTTTGCTTATAAAAAGATGCCATTTGGTTTAAAGAATGCCGGAGCCACATATCAAAGGATGGTAGATAAGCTATTTCGGCACCTGATCGGAAAAGAGGTTGAAGTATATGTTGACGACATAGTTGTTAAAAGCAGAAGCACTTCGGAGTACGAAAACAATCTCAAATCCACTCTCGACGTGCTCAAAAAAGCCAACCTCAAACTCAATCCCCAAAAATGTACCTTTTTGGTAGATTCGGGAAAATTTCTGGGTTATTGGGTTTCAAAGGAAGGACTCAAGGCAAATCCCCTAAAGGTTCAAGTTGTTCAGAACATGGCAATGCCGAAGTCCATACATGATGTGCAAAGGCTAACTGGATGTCTAGCCGCACTGAATAGATTCCTTTCCCAAGCAGCCGAAAAGCAAATGTCGTTCTTCAATGTTTTGAAAAAGGCACCAAAGTTTGAGTGGGGAGCCGAACAGAAAAAGGCTTTTGACGAACTCAAAAGTTATTTAACCGAACTTCCTACTCTCTCTGCTCCAACAGATGCCGAAGTGATATTCTTATATTTAGCAGCATCAGATCAAACCATTAGCGCGGTGCTTGTACGAGAAGAAGGCCTAAAACAGCGTCCTATCTACTTTACAAGCCGAGCATTAAGAGGTCCCGAAACAAGGTATCAACCTCTGGAAAAAATTGCTCTGGCATTAGTAAATGCAGCAAGGAGACTGCGGCCATATTTCTATGCTCACAAAGTATGCGTCTTAACCGATCTTCCACTTCGGCAAGTTTTGACTAAGCCAGAAGCATCAGGCAGAATTGCCAAGTGGGCCATAGAGTTGGGAGAACATTCAATAGAATATCTACCTCGGAAAGCCATCAAGGGACAAGCCTTGGCAGATTTTCTTGTAGAGGCAAAGTTCGATCAGGCAATCCCCATTATTGCCGAACAGAAAAATCCTACCAATGACGAACTAACACAGCCCCAGAAACCCGAAGTAGAGCCGCCGGACTGTTGGATTGGATTCGTAGATGGAGCTTCGAATAAGACAGGAAGTGGAGCTGGTATTCTACTTATCGCTCCCGACGGACACGAAGTAACTTATTCACTTCGGTTCTTATTCCCAACCACTAATAACGAAGCCGAATACGAAGCCCTTCTTGCCGGACTTCAGTTAGCGCAACATCTACTTGTCAAATCTCTCAAAATTCATTGTGATTCACAAGTCATAGTGAATCACATGCTGGGTACAAGTGAAGCCCGTGGTGAGAGGATGAAAAAATACTTGGACAAAGCGCAAAGCATTAGCCGAAATTTCTCTTATTTTCGGATAATCCACATTCCCAGAGCGGGAAATAGCCGAGCAGATACTTTAAGTAAGTTGGCCTCATATCCGAGCTCAAAGGTGAAGGAATTACCGCACAGAAGCATTGATGAAGCTGAAGTACACTCAGTAACCAGTTCACCGAACTGGATGACGCCAATATTAAAGTATCTAGATCAAGGACAACTGCCCGAGGATAAGAGAGAAGCAAGGAAAATCACATGCCGAGCACTTCGGTATGAACTTCATGAAGGAGTCCTATATAGAAAGTCCTACCTTCAACCGTTATTGCGATGTGTAGGACCAGAAGAGACGGATTACATCCTTAGAGAAGTTCATGAAGGATCTTGCGGTAGCCACATCGGAGCTAGAGCATTAGCTAAAAAAGTTCTGAGATGGGGATATTATTGGCCAACTTTGGTACAAGAAGCAGTACGGCTAGTTAAGAAATGTACGAAATGCCAAATCCATGCAAATATCCCAAGGATGCCGCAGACTGATCTATGTGCTATGCAAAGCCCTTGGCCTTTTATGCAATGGGGCATAGACATAGTAGGACCACTACCACAAGCTCCCCGGCAAATGAAATTCTTGATCGTTGCCGTGGATTACTTCACAAAGTGGGTGGAGGCTGAACCATTAGCTACGATAACGAGCTCAAAGGCATTAGATTTTGTCTGGAAGAACATAGTTTGCCGATTTGGCATACCCCATATCCTCATTTCGGATAATGGGACTCAGTTTACTGACAAAACATTCAAGAATTGGTGCCAAGAGTTGAATATTCAACAGCGGTTCACTTCGGTCTCTCACCCACAAGCAAACGGACAAACGGAAGTAACAAACCGTATTTTGGTGAAAGGATTAAAAGCTCGGTTAGAACAAGCCAAAGGACAATGGGTAGAAAATCTTCCTCAAGTCCTATGGTCTTACCGAACTACACTAAAAACCTCCAACGGTGAAACTCCGTACAGTCTAGTGTACGGCACTGAAGCCGTAATTCCGGTTGAGATCGGCATACCCAGCCCCCGAACTCTTAATTTCTCAACAGAACTGAATGACGACGGACTGAGAGCCGAACTAGATCTTGCCGAAGAAAGAAGAGAATTGGCCTTCATAAAAGAAGCCAAGTACAAGGAGCAAGTAACCCGGTATTATAACCAAAGGGTGAAAAAGCTGCAGTTTCAAGTGGGAGATCTCGTATTGAGAAACAATGAAGTAAGCCGAGCAGAAAAGCTGGGCAAACTTGAACCCACTTGGGAAGGTCCGTATCGGGTGTCAGAAGTCCTGGGAAAAGGGTCTTATAAATTAACCCACATGTCAGGAGAACAAGTACCCCCGAACATGGCATATTTCCAACCTCAAGAAGTTCTATTTGTAAGAGACAAGGTCCGGTCAGTCTTGTGTCTAGTTCGGTCCTAGGGTTATGTGCTTTCTTATTTTTATTGTTCTTGTGTCTAGTTCGGTCCTAGGGTTATGTGCGTTTTGTCTCTTACAAATGTTACTGAGGTATATTGTTCCTTAAAGGCTGATCCCCTTCTTTTATATCATGTATTAAAGACAATTGTGAGTCCAAGCTTCCAAGGAAGATACAAGATTCCACAATTCAGCTTAAGAAACAAGCAATTCGTCTGAAACGAACTGCAATAAGCCGAAAACCACTTCGGTTAACTAGGGAAAGTCCAATCCAAGCGATAAAACTCGCCAAATAAGGACACAAACTCAGTCCGGTCAAAGAAGAGTTTACTTCATAAGACCGAGGACGAGTACAGGGAAAGTCCAATCCAAGCGATAAAACTCGTCAAATAAGGACACTAACTAAGTCCGGTCAAAGAAGAGTTTACTTCATAAGACCGAGGACGAGTACAATAAATGAAATAAAAAATCGCTGAACTGTAAATACGCAGTGATAGAAGCGAAATGAAAAAATTTCATTTACTAAGTCTTGTTGGGCATACAATTCCGCTGCCCTACGAGAATGCGTTACACCATTACAAAGGACTACTCTACTGTCTACGGTTGCTAAAGTTGAGCCACCTATCCAAAAAGTCCTCATGATGCTGAGTTCGGGCGTTCCTAGCAGTTGAAGAATCAGTAGGTGGACGAGATGCTCTGATCGACCTACCGCCTCTTCTCTGAGTCCGGGAAGTTCTAGCACCTCGGCGGCGAAGAGTCTCTTCACGAAGCATTCGCTGATCTTGCTCACTCATATTCACCACTCCTCTACGAACTTCAGGGCGTTCTTGTCTTGACGTTTCCGGTTGCTCCTGAGTCCGTTGCTGACTTGGAGTAGGTTCTTGTCTTGACGTTTCCGGTTGCTCCTGAGTCCGGTGCTGATTTGGAGTAGAAGTTTGAGTAAGTGGATCCGAGGTTTGAGTTGGAGCATGAGCGTCTGTTAGCGGGAAACGGCTAAGGAATCTCTCGATTGAAGGACGCCGGGAAAGAATGATGTCGTACCGAGAAGCCCAGCGCCGCAATGATTTCACAACTTGTTGGCAAGCCGAGCTCTCCAGCGCATTGTTCCTCCGGAGTACATGAAGCTCCTCCCACAGTTCATCAACTTGATTCTGAACTTCAGATATAGTCATTCCCCCGCGCCCGCAGATGAAATCTTCATATGCAGTCCTCTCAGCGATGACAGTATTCAGCTCGGCCTCTAGATCTCTCCTTATGGACTCTAAGTCCTTATTGTTGGACTCCAGCTCCACTAAACGAGCCAAGAGTTCATCATACTTCATCTGGTCATCTATAGCTTTTTTCTCAGCTTCATTTAAAGCCGAAGAGTATAGCCGCTTCCAGTGAAGTACCTCCAGCTCCTTAGAGTAAAGAATACGAAGCAGCTATGTCAGTTCGGCATTTCAGTTTACCGAGCAGGCAGTAAACCACAATAGGAGTAAAAGAGATTAAGAAAAGCTATAAAGAAGACACGAGTGTAGAAAGGAGAATTTTTTCATTCAAAGAAAAAATTTACACAAGGAGGGCTTCAAGGCCATTTTACAAATAGAAAGAAAGAAACTAAACTAAGAGAAGGGAGACGAAATCATACTCCGCCAGTTTCGTCTCCGGTTTCTCTGTGGGTTTCAGCTTCTTTCTCCTTGTCTACCTCGGTCTCAGCCTCGGCCTCCCTATTCCCTCCCTCCTGCTCGGCGCCCCCATCGCCGATCTGCTGCATCTCCTGCTCGGTCTCCCGGCCGGCCTCATTTTCCTGCTCACCCTCTTTGAAAATTGAAGCGGGTGAAACAGGCCCCAAGGAGGCAAAGATGGCCTCCATGTTCTCGTCACGGTCAGCACGGCAATTACGGACTCGTTCAGCAGAAAGCAGGACCGATGAAGACGCAAGCTCCTCAAGGAGCGGCAGACTCTGGAGGCGCGCTGCAATCTCTCGGCCATACAGCGGCAAAACGACTCCGGGTTCCTGCTCAGCGTTATCGGTCATCAATTTCAGCAGATCGCCGATAAGGGCCGAAAATTGATTGCTCAAAAAGAGTTTCTCCGTGTAAACACGGAGAGCCTCCCCCTGAGCAACCACGGCAGCAGCCTCCCTCTGTTTCGACTGCTCTCTCTGGATGATGAGCTGGTTTTTGGCACGCTGGGCTTCATCCTGAGCCGAGATCCTAGCGGCCCTTGCCTCCTCAAAGTCTGCCCGAGCCTGTTCGGCCTGGTGACGAGCAGCATTCAAATTCCTCTGCATCTCATCATAATCGCTGGACGCTTTAGAGAGTTCAACTGTGACGAGCTTGCAGAGCATATTGTTCCTCTGAAAATGGAAAAAGGAAAAAAGTCAACAGAGGGGCCACAAAAAATATAGGAAAGAAGCAAAACCAGAAAATCAAGAAGGAAATTCACCTCCACAAAGTCCTTTGGCCATAAAAAGGGCTCAGAGATATGTTCCGAAGTGGCCGCAACCGCTCCGGATCCACAACCCCCCAGGACAATGTCTCTCTGCGGCGCTTTTGGGGGTTTCTGAGTCTTCGCCTTCCCCTTTGCCGAAGTCGATTCCGGCTTTTTTGGATCCGAAGACTGACTCGAAGAGGTCTTCTGCCTCTTCGGATTCTTCTCGGCATCAGACGCCGAGCTGGTGGCTCTCTGTTTCTCCGGCTCCTTGGATTCGGAGGATTTGCGACCTAGCCTGCTTAGCATGTTCACTGCCAAAAAGCGAGAAAACAAAGTTAGTTTTCGCCGCTAAAGCAGTAAAGCATAAAAAAGAAATCCTCACCCTGAGTCTCTTCGTCCGAAGACGAGGAATCGAACACGAAGTCACCCTTGACGAGCTCAGATTCCGAATACTGTTTCCTAATCATGGGAATCTTATTGAGCTCGCCCTCGAGCTCGTCCAACGGTTCTACCCGAGGATGAGGAATTACGGACTTCGGCCCTCTCCAGGAAAAGTCCGGAGCCGCTGTCCTATTGTAAAAAAAGAAACGATTTTGCCACTTCGGCCATTTGGTTTTACAGAATGCTCTGAAGGGCTGTAAAGGGATCAAGTAAAACCAGGATCCCTTTCTCTTAAACTGAAAGAAATTAAGGATTGCCCTCAGAGACAGATCCTTTTCTAGTCTACGCAGCTCGGCAGCAAAGGCCGATAAGTGCCTCCAAGAATTTGGAGTCACCTGACCTAAAGGAAGTTGAAAAAAATCAAGAAGCTCTACAAAGGCAGGGGGAAGAGGGAAACGAAGCCCGCATTCTAAGCAGGCTTCGTAAACGGTGGCATAACCCTCCGGCGGCGAGTTAGCCCTATGAATGTCGTCGGGAATCACCACTAACCCCCCAGGAAGAAAATATTTTCCGTGTAAGGATATCACAGTATCCTTACTCAAAATGCTGTGGAAATATTCTACCGTCTTCTCCCCGGACCTTTTCCGGCCAGAAGACCCCTTACCCCCCTTCCTACCACTACCTGATTCAGAAACAGATTCAGAAGAAGAAGACATGATTCTTACTCTTTGATGGTCGAAAGTCTCTGAAGAAATTCTTGAAGAAGCGGAAGAAAATTTTACGAAAAAGAGAGAGAATACAGAAGAAATAATCGCAAAAGTATTCCAATGATGAAGAGAGGAAATATTTATCAGATTCGCAAAGGCATTTCAAATTCGTCGCACCGTTTCAAATCCCACTTTTTCTGGATTCTCTGGCCGGATTTGCTGTCACATTTAATGCAGACACGTGCAGAGCACGTCCCCTGACGTCAGCCTCCCCCTTACACTTATCCGAAATGCCGAAGTGATTCACTTCGCTTTTCGGGGGGGGTGGTGATGGGATACGAACTAAACAACTAAACAATAAGTGCGAGCCCGATAGCAGTGACGGCCCATCAGCCCAAAACCCAAGAAAGAGTATCAGTTCGTCACAACCAAAGAGTTCGGTCACAGCCTATAGCTCGGTAGTATCAGTTCGGCACAACCAAAGAGTTCGGTCACAGCCTATAGCTCGGTAAAAGCCGACCAATCGAGCTCAACTCTCAGATCGGCAAAAGCTGATCGGCAAAGTTCAGCAGTTCGGTCTCAGTGTTCGACCGAACAAGGAGATAGTGGACCCATGTAATCAACCCCGCTACCTCCATTACACCCACGATCTATTTAGTGGTATTAAGCAGTTATCAACCCCACTACCAGGGCTGCAAACCACGATCTTAGTTCGAGTGTATAAATAGAACTTAGATCAGATAGACGAGGGTTAAGCTCTAGATCCTGAATCTTATAGCAAATCAGTATTGTAATCTGTAAGCGAGACCAAGCAATACAAATTTGCCCTCTCTTCTTCCCGTGGACGTAGATTTACCTCAGTAAATCGAACCACGTAATTTTCCGTGTTGTGATCGTTTATTCCCATATAATTAAATGTGATTTACATATTAAGTAATTTTATAAATAAATAAACTGACTTGAATGGACGGTCCAAATTTTAGTACCCATCTCAGTATTATCGAAGAATCCCCGGTGACGAAAATTGACAAGCAAACCACCTACAAGATTGACTAAGTCTTATATTAACAAGTAGATAATTATTAATCAATATATGATATGAATGGTCGTTTTCTACTTCTCCAATTTCATTCCTGTCACACCGTATATTTCTGATACCATCTAAAGCTGTTCTAGATTAATTTCTATTTTGTCACATTCTACTGTATAGGGATTATATGAGAAAGTGAGCTAACACCAATTTGACAACATAATTCGATTTGAAGGCACGCAATTATTTTTAAGGTAATATTTTCCAATTTAGTGATCTAATAATATTTTTTTATACCTGATATAATGATTTTCGAATACAAATCAGTACTTGATTACATAAAGTCTAAAATATCCTTAAGGATTTGAGGGCTTTTTTAACTTTTAATTCATAATAACAATTAGTTTTATTCATAACAATGATAACTCAATTATACAATCATTACTTTAATTTATCACAAGCGTACATCTAAATCATAGAATATGTTTGAGTCGGGAACGGGACGGGTCCTATCTGACTCAACCGACACACACAACATGGCTCGACTGTACTAGCTAGAGTGTTAAGTTTGTCAACCTTTATTATGTACTCATCATAGCCATAATTTTCACCGTAAGAAATTAAATGAAGAATATTGGTACAATTTGATATCTTCTTCCATTATATGGATGCCTATAATAACCTCAACTAAATTATGCAAAGGTGAAGACTACAGTAGATTACAAGTGACACACTCACTCTTCATTAGTCCAAAGGCTTGAAAATAAATCTTCAGTATTTATTTCAGATGACATCAATATTTTGGACTTATAATTACCACTACTTTTCTAAAAAAATGAATTTTACTTCTGAAAAATGATGCATCTATCTTTAAAGAGCGATCCCGCCTATGATTTAGGGATGTACAGATTAAAAACTATTAGCTCCAAACCCAATAATTTCTTCTTCGTATCAAATCAATAATGTCCATTTATCATGTGTGGTACAACAAAATTATGTGATTTCGTATTCTTATTAATTCAATTAAATTTTTTTTTACATTGATTGCCACGCGGTTTTATGAGGGGCGCAGTGATTAATGGATACCCTTAACCACAAGAGAGAGAGAAGCTGACTTTTTTCAAGCAAAGGAGTAAATGATCTTTGCTGTCCTGTTTTGACTATTTCGAAGATTAAATAGCCTTTTTTTTATTTCTCATAGTCAGCCTATGCAGTCCTTCTCTAGATATTTCCTCGGACAAATCTCTTCCCCCTCAGTTAGACTCTTGTCTCTACAATCTCTCTTCAATTTCAACACCCAAAAAAAGAAAAAAATAAGACAAAAAACCCTTTTCTTTCTTCTTCTTCTTCTTCTTCTTCTTCTTCTCCTCCTTAAACACAAACACACTGATTTTGTGTAGTTTTAGTATAGAGATGGGGAGGCCACCTTGCTGTGATAAAGTGGGAATGAAGAAAGGGCCATGGACTCCCGAGGAAGACATCGTCCTCGTCTCGTACATTCAACAGCACGGTCCGGGCAATTGGAGGGCTGTTCCTACTAACACAGGTACTAATCTGATCAAAATAGTTGATCCAATTTTAATCAAATCTGCTTTTTTCTTTTTTTTGGAGTAGTTGAAACCATTTAATGTTGAGCAATAAATGGTGTGCAGCGGCGCCACTGTCTTCTTTGATGGCATATTAATTTTTGTTGGCTACTTCGTTTTGTAGGTTTGCTGAGATGCAGCAAGAGCTGCCGTCTCCGGTGGACCAACTATCTCCGCCCGGGAATCCGCAGGGGAAACTTCACCGAGCACGAGGAGAAGATGATCATCCACCTCCAAGCCCTCCTCGGCAACAGGTGATTTTTTCACAAGATCTATGGTTTAGAATTAGTTCGTGCAAAAACTAAATTACTCCTCTAACATATTTCTCATATTCCAACAATAACTGTAGGTGGGCTGCTATAGCCTCATACCTCCCACAGAGAACAGACAACGACATCAAGAACTACTGGAACACGCACTTGAAGAAGAAGCTGGGGAAGGGCCAAGGCGGGAAGGGGGATGACTCGGAGATGAAATCGATTGCGAAAGGGCAGTGGGAGAGGAGGCTTCAAACCGACATCCACACGACCAAACAAGCCCTATGCGAGGCGCTATCCCTCGACAAACCCATCTCCATCTCCATCTCCATCTCCAATTCCAATTCGAATTCCAATTCCAATTCCGTGATGGAATCAAACCTAACCCTACCTCAGCGAGTCAACTCGGTGGTGCCGACGCCCACGTACGCCTCCAGCACCGAGAACATCGCTCGTCTGCTGCAGAAATGGATGAAGAAGTCTCCGAATTCTTCACCATCCGCGGTCTCCTCCGACAGCAACGCCAACTTCTCGGCCGGGCTGAGCTCCAGCCCTAGCGATGGCGCGATCAGCACGACGTTCCCTGCGTCGGTGGAGGCGGATTGCGAGGTGAAGTTCGAGACGCAAATGCCCCTCACCCTGCTGGAGAAGTGGCTGCTAGACGACGCGGCCGCGCAGGGGCAGGATGGGGATTTCATGGACTTGGCCTTGGGTGAAACTGCTGATTTGTTCTGAAGAAAAATAGAATTTCTTCAAAACAACTCAGGAGTTTAGTTTAATTATGATTAGGGCAACTGCTTTTTTATGGTTAAAAAATGAAATTTGGCCATTTTTGGGATGGTTTTAGGCTTTTTTTACTACATGTATGTAGATTATCTCTAATTACTAGTGTTTTAGAGATATCAAAGTGTAATTATTTGTAGCGCCTTTATAGCCTTTGCATATGTGCTGGATAGAAATAAGCTCTAATATATGTACTTTCTTTTCCATATAATGAGATGTTGGAATTAGGGTTTTACTTTAATTAATTTAGATGGTTTGCAAATTGGGAAGAAAAGGCATTGTTATCATCTAATTACACTTCATGCCTAAGGCTTGCCTAATTTGAAACATGATTTCTTTATAGTTAGTTTAAATACTTCATACTATTTGATTTGTGCTCAACTCAATTTGTGAATCATCAAAGTAAAATCAGTAATTGAAATTAAATTAAAGATATGCCTACACGAGATTTTGCCATTTCTGTTGGTGACAGTATGTAACTTTATGAGCTGGGATATTAATGAATTATCTTTTGAATATGAATTTTGGATTTTGATATTTTCGACTGATCAACATCTATCTTTCGTTTTCCCGGTCACCATTGTCTCTACACAAGAAGCTTAACAAATTGTCAACTTTTAAAATTAAATCTCAAAGTAAAATTGAATGTCTTTTAGTATTATATTTTTGGCAATTTTATCTCAGCTTTACACTAACAACAATTAAATATTTGCTTCAGAAATCACGTTTTGAATCCAATTATATCTAATTATAGAGTTAGAAATATAATGGTACACATTAATACTTGTGGTGTTTTCAACTAAATGAGTTTTCATTATTAATCATTCTCTCTTTTTATTTTCCTTTTTTCGTTTGTTTTTTCTACTCTCATATAATTATAACCTTATCAAACCATACATTATGATATACACTTCTTACTCAATCCATTCTTCTTTATTCTTATTTTTTTGTTTTTCTTAAACCCTTTCATTTGTAATCCCTAATTTTGGTCGGGATATCAAGAATGTGAACGCTTTTTTAAGTATTAATGGCATATTTAAAAACATAAATTAACATCTTTATTATAATAGAAAAAAATCCCTTTACCATTTTTTAGTGACTAAATTCTATACCTCAAATCCAAAGGCCGTTGACTTATTATTCGTTACATTTTGAAATTTTAAAGTCAGCAACAGTGACGTTTAATTTGTTCTCACATCAATCAATTAACACAGTTGTTTCATAGGTTGACTTACACAAAGAAAGTTTTGTAAACGTGAAACGACTTAGACATGAAATTTCTTAGTTCAAGAATTGAATATATATATATATATATATATATATATATATATATATATATATATATATAGGTACATGTGTGATTAAAAACTAACTTTTTACAGTAATAACTAATAACTAAATATCAATTTTGTATGTTAAAAATATCAATACAAAGGCATAAATTTATCAATCTTTCTTGTGCTGATAAATTATGTCTCTGTATTGATATTTAAATTTACATGTTGTATTGATATAATTATGTCTTTGTGTTGATAATTTTAATACATAGAATTGAAAGTTATTAGTTATTACTGTAAATTAGTTAGCACACTAACGCAACCCGGTAGGTATATATATATATTTATACAAACACACGAATTGTAATCAAATGCAAACTCTAAATATTGTACAAACCTCAAACTATAATCTGGACCGTTAGAAAATGTCAACAGATGACAAAATAACAGCAACAAAAGATGTCAATACAGTGTCAACGGTTGATGTTGTGTTGACACTATATTCACTGGTGTATGCAGCTCAGAACAAGGGGGTATAATTGTACCCCCAAAATAATGTGTTCTTAATGTAATATATATATTGAAATTACAAAGTAGTCAAATGCATTAGTGGTTCCTGAAGCACTTCTGCATAGGATTCACCCGAGTTCGATTCCCCAACCTTGAGCATTTTGTGTCTTCAGCCATTTGTTTAAGTAGTTTGGTATTTTATGTTTTTATATAATTTAGTTACTACTTAGTTTATAAGTTTATATGTTTGCAGATTTTAGGTTGGGTTTGTAAGTATTAGGTAGTACTATATTTTATTTTATTTTTAATGTATGGGTGTGAATTTGTTTATTTTTCTATTTTTTATTTTAGAATTTAGATATTGGTTGCATTTTATTTCATTTTTTATTAACATTTTAATACTTTAGTATGAATTCAGAAATTCAATTAGTTTACACTTTTTATGCTTTTATTCTATGGTTATATTAGCTGTTTTTATGTGATACGATTCTAAGTTTAATTATGCTGTAAAATAACTTAAAAATTGAATATTATTGTAAGATGTAATTTTAAATATTATTATTTTATTTTAAATATGTTATACTCCCTCCTTTCTATAATAGATGTCATACTTTTTTTAGTTTGTCCCACAAAAATGTCAAATTTTTTTTTGAAAAAAGTTCTCTTTCATATTAATATAAATATACTATTTTCTCTTTCCACTGACACACAAAATAACATCTCCTAAAACCCCGCGACATTACGCAAGTGTACCATATATTATGGGGCGGAGGGAATATTTAACATAAAATTCGCACCCCCAATCCAATAAGTCTGGATCCGCCACTGCATGTATTGACATTGTGTTGACATCAAAATCATGAAATTTTACACTGTATTAACATTGTGTTGAAACTATGTTGATATTGTGTTGATGAGTTTGGAGTTTGCACAATATATAGAGTTTGCATTTTATCACTACCCCACACGCATATATGTATAGATGTGCATTAGAGTATTACTAAATCCTTGATGCTAAACAAAAATCATACTCCATAATATTCATTGGATCAAAATTTGGAGGTATGGGATTGCTAGAAAATCAAATCATTTCAAATATATGAAATTAGCACAAAACGTTAGTAATATCCAAATCGTATATTAAGAGTTGTAAATTTTAAGGTTGTAAATCTGTCTATAACGCTAAAATTTGATCATCATAATATCATAGCTTTCTCATCACAATATACACATGATTATAATTAATTTTCTATGATTAACACATCGAAGTATACACATGCAAACAAAACATTATTTCATTTATATTGAATTTTACTCATCATAATGTTTCCTTTTTTTATCATGTTCACGACAAAATCTATCTATCATAAAATTATAATGTTATAACTTAGACATCATAACTATAAGATTAATCACTCTAGAGCTACAAGTTGTTCAGTAATATTAAAATTTTATTATTACAGATTGACGATGTTATCATTATTATGGAAATCACAAAATTAATAACAAAATATAATGAGTCAAATTTTAGACTATGCTATAAATTTAATAATAATAGATTGTCATGTAAAAATAGAAATCATTAGACCTTCAAATTCAATAACTTAATCTTATTCATTCGATCTTCAAACTTATTAAATGTGATCGATCATTGGTACATATACTACTTCATAGCATTTAAAAAAAACAATGATTGATAATGAGATTCAATAATGCACGAGAGTAGTAGAGTCAATCACCATACAATATTAATCATTACAAACTCAGCTTAGCCGCCTAAATCTCAAAGAGTTAGTTGAAACAGAATTATTAAAGAGCTTAGATGCAATTAATTAAACCAAATTAACAAACGACAATGCTTTAAATTACTGTTCCGTGCATGAGTCTATGAAGTCAAAGGTAGTGAAATCACGAGTCATCCATTTCCATCCACATATATTTTATTTATTCTAATTAAAACTCAACATCAAATACCAGGTCAAGAAACAAATCTGCATTGGAAATATTGCAACTGCAATTCTTAAATGCACATGCAAAAAAGGTTTGACTTCTCTCAAAAAAATTTACAACCTAAACTTCTCTGTACAAACACATGAAACCCTCACCCTAAAGCAACAAAAAAAGTCCAATTCCCCTCATGAATTCTAACATCATCATCAACTATCAAGGCAAGAAAAAACACCCCTCTTTAATATTTGGTTGTTATTATATATAGTTTGCATCCATTAATACAGTGATTTTTGAAGTTATTACAGAGAAGAAAGTCATGGGATTGGCAGTACATAGGAAGTTTCCTTTTTGTTTCAGACATAAACATTTATGACTGTGATGGATCATACATGGAGAGTGTAATTAAGCTGGCATGGAGGTGGTCATGAGAGCCCATTTCTCCCACAAATGTAGAATCAAAAATGAATGACAGCTAAATGTATAATACTAATATATGTCACCTCTAATTTAATTTGCTTCATGTTTATTTATATATTAAAGATATGTTAATTAAATGTAGTCATATCATGGACCATGGACCATCAAGATATATAGCCAGCTAGTTGCAATCTCAAATTAAATTGATTGAGGCCAAAATTACAAAGACTATATCTGGTCAAAGTTTAGTTAGCTCTTTATTAGTCTCTTATCTTCTTCTTATCATTAATATTAGTATTATAATTTGGGTGAGTATATAATAAGTAAAAGAAAATTACAATACAATAGGAGGCTAGGCATTGTCTATTAAAATAAAATTACAACTCATATGTGAATATCTGAATGAGGAAAGACATCTTGTTAAATGAGAGAGGATATGGGCGGATCAAAAGCTCGAAAATCTTCAACAACCTTGTTAAAACTTTACGAGGAAAAGTATATTTTGTTTGATTCCTCGATTTTAGTTTATATATCCATGTGCTTAAGGAAAATACGACCCATCTGTCCTAAAAAAGTAGTCCGCGTACTTTTGTCATTTTGGTCCGCCACTAAGTTCGCTTCCATTTTTGGTAACTTTTTCTTCTTAATGCGACGAGGTCGCCCATTCTCCACTAACAATATTCCAATCACTTTTTTTCTTTTAATTTCTATTATACTTTATCAATTTCGCATTAAAACCCGTGTACTTTCCAAATTCTCTATTTATAAGGGACGAAGGGAGTATATATTATTGGGGGTGCATACTTGGGTGAAAGGTTCCATAAATAAAAATAATATAGACTCATTCATCACATATTTGATAGATTAATTAATAATTTTGAGTTATCCTTCAAGTCATAAGGCGATTCTCTCGGTTGCCCCAAGGCATCCTACACCCCGTCCCGACAGAATAGTGAGGAGGTTTATCACAGTTTGATCTCAGTTTGTTCCTTGACTCGGTACACTATGAGGTGTTCGGTTTGCAAGATTGTATCCGGAGATTAAATATGTAGTGTGTTTAATTCATGAAATAACTCAACCTAGATGGATCATCATGGGATAATTAGTCATAGCTAACCTCCTATGACTAAAATAATCTCACAATTCAATCCTAGATTATATATTCATATTATTTTATCTAGGAAACCGAACATCACCTATATATACTCAATCCTCATAAGTCATGGAGTAACTAATACCCTACGGTATCACTTTATGTGAAATGACTAACTTAGCCATGCACATTTATGTAATTAGCATGTGTAGATTGATCTTTTCTCATAGTAATTTTTAGGCAAGACTGATCCAGCTGGTTTCTTTTTTCTAAGTAGAACCACAATTGACAATATCATGTGCATTGAAGGAGGGTCTCCCATTTTTTTATGTATCAAAACTGTTTCGAGTATTTATTTAGGTCATGTGATTCTGAAATATTTATTATATACATGTTGAAAAAGTCTTTCGCAGAGGTCGGCTGTGCACCCAAATTCAAAGGATAAAACCCTTTAATATAGAATTATTTTTTAAAAAAATTCTAAAGTCGTTAAGCTTCGAATAAAACTAGTTAGCCTTCATAAATATTGTTGGTACGTAAATAAATATAAAATGTATCTATCCACATACAATACATTATAATTATATCACTCAAACATTTCCAAGGTTTATATTCGTTTTTTATTCACTAGTCTTAGATTTGTTGACACTTAACTCTCAAATTATCGACGTAAGAAGGAATTTTATTTAAAGAAACAAAAGGTATACCAAATTCAAAGAAAATATTAGTTAGATGGTAATTTGTGAGTTGTGGCTTTCCAGGCGAGTTTTTATATGACTATAGAAGGGTGTTTATGTTGGAAAATTTGATAATAAATATATAGCTGAATCGTTTATTTAATGAGATTAAATTATAGTAGATATGAAATTTAGTTCTGAGTATATGAATTTAGTATGGGTATTATTTCACCACTTGAAGCAATATTCATGGAAAAATGATGGAAAATGTTGCTATCCCACATTAAAAACTAAAAGAATTTTCAATCTATTTACAAGTGGAACCCCTAGATAGGAACAATCCGTTTAATTTAGTTCTTGACACAACCGATTCTTTCGACGTTGACATTGTTTTTTAAAATTTATCAACAACCATCGTATTTATCTCTAGTTTTTATTATTCGTCTCCTAATTCCTTACTTCTCATTACTCATCTCTTTTGGTAAGCCCCTACCAACATTTTTTTTTCTGCATCCACCCCGGCCCTAAGTAGGAGCCATGTCCCAATAACTTTTCCATCCATTTTTCTTTACATTTTTTATAACCCGTGACAAGTCAAAATGAGACATTTAATCCAGACAAAGGGAGTACAAGCCATCTCTTCAATCAACACAAAGCAAGCCAGAATCAGGAACTGAACATTCATACAGTGGCACAACCTTTTTCTACTTGGCTAATTCCTGAGAAATTAGAGTATCTACAGCATATGAACAAAGTTGCCAAGGTTCAAAAAATTGTGGTAGGGACTAAACTGCTGCAAGAAACAATCTTTTTAGCAGAAAAGAGCTGTAGACTGTAGTCAACCTAAATTTGGAGCTATGCGAAATAATGGCGACGACTACTCTATACATGTACCGATTCTGAATATGATTACCTTGTTCAACACCTCGCCGATGGTTATATTCTGCTAAACCCCCCTCTCCTGCAAAGCTATATCCATGTATTGCTTTATCGCTTTACGGTTTGTCTCAAAGACAAAGCTCAATCCCCTAACCTGGAATATAGAAACAGGAAGTCATGTTCTTCCCCTTATACGCAAGATGGAACAATGAGCCTAATGACGATTAGAATGTGATATATACCTCGACGAGACAGCCAGAAATAAGGCCTAGGCTCTGCCCAGGGGAAACTTCTTTGCCATTCACGTAAACTGGAGTTCTTCCGAGGTTCGTTAAATGGAAAGCTCCATACATGTCCATCTTCATCGTTGCCTAACCAATGCCCAAAAAAGAAAAAAACCAACAATTATGATTTTCTACTCACATAACGTAAGTTTTAAGGGTTAGCATACCTGTCTTCGAGAAATTTTACCACCATTTTTTTCCATTCCCAAGTCGATATCAACTTTAATATCATCTGTTGCCCTTCCGAGTAACACCTGAAAGCCATATGATTCTTATGTAAAGCAAAATCCAGACGGTAAATTGTACATAAAATACCTCAAAGTTCACAACATTTCCATTACTTATAACTTTATGTGTTCTAATTAACGAGTTAAACATTAACGAGCAAAGTGTCAAATTCAAGTTGACTCATTTAAGTTAACAAACCTCAATAAACGAGCTCGAACAAGCTTTAAAGAATCAAGCCCTGAGTCTCACGAAAAACTTGGCCCATCTACAGACCTAAATGTGGTGTTTATGTTGTTTGTGCTTTAGTATAGAGCCCTTTTAGTTTGTACCTTAAGAACCACAGCTGAGCCCCATACAAGTTAAACGATAACCTGACCTAATATTTGCTAATGACAAGGCAGAGGTTTGAACTCCACCTCATAGCATTGATACATAATAAAAAGAAGACAACAGAAAAAGCTCGTTGCAGATTTTGTTATATTGCACGCAGCTGGCTGAGTAATTATGAAAATGCTCACAATGGCAGAGGTAAGCAGCATTTTGATGAAAAATTTGTAAACATGGTTGAGAGGCCATACCTTAGGTTTCTTTATTAAATGTCTTGAGAAACGCCCATATAAAACTGCAAAGGCGCCCTGAGCCGTAATGGCTCTCTGTCTGAAAGATTCAGCTGACTGCTCCAGCCTTATGATTGTTCTCTTGGTTTCTTCAAGTTGATATCTCTGGACTGCAAGGGTCTCATTGTGCATAATGTGAAATACTAGAAAACAATTGCTGAAAGCCAAATAGCAAGGGAGTGGCAGCCAAGTTCTTTTCTGGTACCAACAGAGACTAGGTAGATGCGAAAATAAAAAAGTTAAGCTTTCTACAAGCACCTCTAGCGAAACTCATTTAAGATTATAATTACAAACATATAATCAACTTAAAGTGTAGTTATCTAAGAGCATCCCTTCGAAACAATCACAAGTTAATATGTAGGGAAGTGGATAAATACCTTCAGGATTGGTGTATAAATCAAAGTCATCTGGATCCAAATCCATACCTAGGATCTGAAGGACATAATCAAGCAAATGCTGAAATTAATGAAAACAAAGCAGAGGAAACTAACAAATTACGATAGCACAGATGTTATACCATTGCTTCCACATCAGAAAAATAAGGCACGCCAGATTCATTTTCAGAGAAAAGCTCCTCATGATCTGATAGTAGGGAGTGATCAATTTCCTTTGGGACATCAGTATACTGGAAACTCATGCCGACATTTGATGATCCATTATTCGAAATCTCAGCTATGCAATCCACTCCACTCCGACAGCCAACAGAACTTTTTCGAAGGTTTTGACGAATATCCAAATTACTTTCATGCTCGTCTCTGCGAGGGTTGAGGGGTGTATGGCCAATATTCCTACCCTGTCCCATCTCTGTCGGACCTCCCTTAACTCCAGTGATTACATTGCTGGCATTCACACTTGCTAAACTGACATTATGTGGGTTGTCACTGTTCCAAGCTTCTCTAGGTGCTGCATGCTGGACACTACTTTCAGGCAACTCAAATTTAACTCGATGATCTTTTCGGCATCTTAAACCCGCATCTGATGGATGGAATTGTCCCATCCTGCCAGAAGGAACAGATGAATATGTGTGTGTGTTTTTCATCACAACGTGTCCTCCATTTGCATTGCTAGTGCTTGAGAAATTCTTAACCGATGAGGACCCTAAATAGCTAAGGTCATGTAATGCCCAGTGAGACCCCGAGGAATCAGTTAGAGACGGAAAGCGATAGGGAAGAAAAACATCATCATTGCTAGGAATATCTGGGTCTTTGGTATTTAATGTGCACCAAATGACTCCATTACAATATTCGGGGCCTACTTTTAGGGTAACTTCAGAGGCTGACACTTGAACA
Organism: Salvia splendens; assembly: GCF_004379255.2. Lineage (NCBI taxonomy): Eukaryota > Viridiplantae > Streptophyta > Magnoliopsida > Lamiales > Lamiaceae > Salvia > Salvia splendens. Next base: position 21,650,540 of record NC_056053.1, on the reverse strand, counting down.
TCTGCAACTTCCTGCTGATCACTGAGGTCCTCGTTATATGACCCTCCATCACGTATATCACTTCTATAAACTAAATGTCCATCTGCAACCACTGCAGCCTCATCTAGACCTGAACCAGACAAATCACACTGACTGGAAGAATCCAATAGAAGCGAACTCAAACCATCAAGATAAGATTTTCCTATATCCTCTTTTCCATCATTGTCCATGTAGAGTAGCCCTTCATCATTAGAAAGGTCAAACAGTTCCTCAAGGTAGTCTTGTGTTCTAGAAGTCAAATCTATCGTGCCATCACGAGAGAGTGGAGTTTCAAATTCAAGGTTTGAGGGGCCATCACCATATCCTAATGCATCTGACTCATTTGCAGTCTGGGGAACCAGAAATGCATCACTTAGCTGCAGGTCTGCATCTGCAATTTCATTGAGCAGTTCTGCTGCAGAAATGTCATGGGAATTATTCGTAGTTGGCATGTGAGGCAAAGGAGGTGAACACCCAAAACTGCGAAATGACTGGTCACCAAATTCTGTACACGCACTTGCCTGGTTCACTAATCCCTCAGCTTCAAACAAGCTACAAGGAGGCAAATCTTCTGAGTGGACGAATCCACGAATCTCACTGCAATCCCCAGTTAATGAGTTATTCTCCTCATATCGATAGGGAAGGTCGTTTGACACATTTTCCGCACCAAGGTCTTCTTGCCCATGATTTTGAACACCACTGAAAGCAGGCGTAAGACCATTTCCAGTGGACTCAGCAGCATGCGGCCTAAATTCAGAAGAGGGATGATGCCTAATGCCATAACCCGGGCCTTGAGCTCCGAGAACAGTTGAAGCTGAATTGCCAACTTTCCAATCTGCAGACGAGAATTCATTACCATCTCTAAAGTTAGAATAACCAGGACCAGGAGCAAGATTGGTATCCATCATATACAGCGGTTCAATGCATATTCTTTTACGCATGGCATAATAATGTTTCCGGACACTTTCAGCTCTTCTCTTCACTGAACTGCAAGCTACATCTTTTACTCCTTCAGACTTATTAGGTCTCAATTGATTTATTACCCCAGAACGTTCAAGCTCAAACATGTGTACTGATGCCTCTTCAGAAACAACAGGATCATAGAGAATAGAAACCCAGCGATCTTGCAGCTCATGTACAGTATATCGCCGAGAGAACTGCACAGCACCTTTAGCTAGAGATTCCAAAGAAGCACCAGCCTAGAGTCAAAAGAAGAAACAGAGGAATGGATGGAAATTCAAGGTCACCATTCTAGGGCATTAAAGTACAAATGATTGGGTTACGAAGGATAATCGAACATGATTTATAACGTGAAAAGTAACAAATAATCTCCCAAAAAGATACTCAAATTTCATTGCAAAAATCAATGACTTCCTAAAAAATTCGTTTTATTTATTAAATTTTGAAAGAACTATATAGGTATGCAACAGAATGCCCTGATTCTTATTCGAACATATGTATACTACATAAATATGGAAATCTATAATTATTTAAGAGATGTTTTACTAAGGAAATGACAATGAAAATGATAGATTATACAATATGAAGAAAGAAGATACCAATATTCATCTTTAACATGTGTTTCACATTGAGCCATTCATCATAAAGATGTGGAGAACTTCCCACACCGTGCATTTCTAACTGAAAATAAACTAAGAATCACCATAGATAAAGCTTTAAGAAACTCATACCAAAACAAAAATCAACACCAAGCAGACAAACAATGAACCAAGACCACATAAAAAAGAAAAATTAAAGCTTTTCAGGCACGGCATTACGAGTGAAAACTCCAAATACATGTAACACATAAATCTAGATAGAATTAAAAAACTATTTACTAAAAAGGAGAAATCACATGAACAAAACTCAATTTGAACACCATAAAAGATGAGCACTTTTCTATTTCAATCTTAAACAACTCGAAATCAGTACAAGCAGCATGAATTGGAGCTAGAATTCAGAAAAAAGAGCACCAGGTAAAATTTAACGCCTCAGGCAAAAAAGAAGATGAAGAAAGCGTGAAAATTGAAGGTAATTGGAGAAGTACCTCAACGGCTTGTTTGAGCAAAACGTCGTCTTCGGGGATCCAATTTGGAGGCGGAGCCATAGCTCCCATTGCTGCGCGCCTTCTTCCCCTCCGCTTCACTACTTCAGTTAGTTGTTATTTTATGGAGTATTCAATTTCTTCCTTATAATTAAGGTCGATTTATATGGTGATTGGACTTATTGACTTGTTTTTTGGGCTGGGTTCAATTTTTGTTTATCGGCCCATTTATTATTATTATTATTATTATTATTATTATTATTATTATTATTATTATTATTATTATTATTATTATTTTGGCCCCTAAAGTCATAAATTTTGGTCAAAATTTGGTATATCTACAAACTATAAAATTAGTAGCAAAAATTATCAACTTAGGTTTTATGGAGTAGTAAATTTCACATGAAATAATGTTATTTTTCTGAATTTACGGGAAATCCACTACGAGGGGATAAATTCGTGATTTTGTACCAAAACATTAACTCTAGTAGTATTAACCACTTACCCGTCCATAAAAATTTATCAAATTTAATTTTCTGCACTCGTTTTAGAAAAATGATAATAAATAACTAAAGTAGGGAAAGGGTAAGTAAGAGAGAGAATAATGCAAATGAGAGTTTTCTCTATATTATTCTTTCTTTTACTTTACCCTCTCTCCACTTTAACTATTTATTATCATTTTTTCAAAACAAGTGCATAAAATAAAATGTGACAAATTTTTAAGGACGGAGGGAGTAACACACTATATAGTTGAATTTGTTAGTATTAAAAGATAATTGTTTTTAAATAAAAAAATGTACTTCCCTTAGAAGAAAAAAATGAAATATCATTTCAAATAAACAGTTCACACAAATTGCAATAACGTTTTTCATAAACTCCAAAACTTTATTTCAAAAGTTTAAAATAAGAAATTTTGTATGAGAAATGATAGTAGGAATAAATTTTAAATAAAGCTATTGGTTAATATTATCACAAACTTTAGCCTAATTTGCTAGTATTTTCCAAAATTTAAAATTTGGTCCCTAAAATCATGAACTTATAGATTGTAGTGAATTTCGCATGAGTTTAGGAAAAATATGATTTTATGGGAAATTGACTACAAGAACTATGTTTATAATTTTTGCAATCAACTTTAAAGTTTATGGCAAATACCAAAATTCAGCCAAAAGTTTTAAATTTTAGGGAACAATATTATTATTATTATTATTATTATTATTATTATCTACGTTATTTTACAAACAATTATAAATTATAAATATAAATATAATAGTACATGATTCAGATTTATTCGGTTATGGACTACACCAATCCAAATTATTTAGAAAATAAAATAACTGAAATTAATATTTTATATGTCTATTAGGCCACTCCCTTATAGCCAATTGATTTTATGGTGAAATTATATGAATTTTTATCGTGGTATCAGAGTAGTCGCTGACTATGAGCAAAACTTAACTGATCCAACATTATATCTGGACTGAAATTGTAAAATCATTTATTCGACAATATATCTAGACTAACAAATGAAACAAAAATGACTATGAGCTAAATTTAACTAATCCAACAATAAATTACATAGCTAACAAAGTATATGTAGACTGACAAATGAAACAAAAATTACTACTACTTCTTTTGTCCACGAAATAATGTCTTAATTTACTACTAGGAGTAGTATTTTAGAACGTCCTTAATTTATAGTGTCGCTGACTTTTTCTATTTTAGGTACTGGACCATGCACAAAGATTAAGAAAAAGATATTAAGTGTATTTAAGTAAAGAGATAATAAAATAGGAAAGTGAGAAAAGTAGAGAAAATAAAATAAGTAAGAGGAACTCGACACCGCCAATGTCGCGGCGGCGATGGCGTGAACGAACTCGACTCCGGCGTTGTTGCAGCTGAGGAAGTAGCTGACCGTGCTGTCGTCGTGGGTGGTGGTGGCGAGCGGAGGGAAGAAGTCGAGAGCGCGGGAGAGTGAGGGATTAGGGTTTGTTTGGATTGAGGGTTGTGGAAGAGAATCCCTTTTTGAATGGGGTCGAGTGAGAGCCATTGCAAATCCCATAGAACTTTGCTTGTCTCAAATGCGGCCGATAGATTCGAGTGATTAATTTAGCATTTTGGGCCACTTTCATCCGGCCCAATTTATTCCAATAATTGTTTTCAAATTTGCAACATCCATAAATATAAAGGTGACACATCATCTAATGTTAGATGGTATTTGTGAATTGTGATTTGTGGCTTTTGATGCGAGCGTTCATATGATTTGGAAAGGGGCATCATAATTTGGGTTCTCTATATAATTGAGATGTTTGATTTTACTCCGGAGTCTTTCATATATTCTACCAAGTACCAATAAATTAATTTCATATTGGAATGACCAACTCCATCTTCATGTGCGTGCATTCCTTCATAAATGTTGATTCCCACGTTAAAAATCAAAACCAATCAAAGGATTAAGAATGCGACCATTCCATTCATGTTCTCATTTAATTTCATTATATTCCTACACATCAAGTTATTAACCATGCCTTTATTATACTAGCATACTCCCCACGTGATGAAGATAGATGGTTAGTTGAAGTATTCGAATCCCCACATTCTAAATGATTGATTAGTTATAAATAATACTCCATTTGTACAAAAAAATAGTTCATTTATGAACGACACGAATTTTAATGAGAAATTGATAAAGTAAGAAAGGAAGAGTAGGTAAAGTAAAGTAAAGGAGACGTTGAGAAAAAAGTGGATAAAGTATGAGAGTGAAACTTTCTATTTTAAGAAATATGACTATATTTTGTGGACATCCCAATATGACAAAATGAGACTATTTTCGTGGACGAAAGGAGTACATAATTTACAAATGCACATGATATACAACCACAATTAGTTGAAGAGTTAAACATCTGAAGTTACTTTATGATCGTTCAAACATTAAATTTTTTTTTAGATTCTCTCATTCTCAAGTTACTTGAATGATATTCCATTTTAGGATGTCTAAAGTTACTTCAATCATTTTCTTTTACAACTAAAAACAAAACATCTAATACTTCCTCCGTCCCCAAAGAGTATGAACTTTAGATTCGGCACGGGTTTTAATAAATGAAGGAAAAAGTAAGAGAGAGAGAAATGGTAGTGGAAATAATGTTAGTGGAGAGTGGGTCCATATTATTATAATGGTATAAGTGTTAATGGTAATTGTATAAGTTGTAAATAAAATATTGTGTAGGGGTATTATGTTGTTTGAATTTTTTAAAATTAGAAAGTTCATACTCTCTAGAGACTGACGAAAAAGGAAATCGTTCATACTCTTTGGGAACGGAGCGAGTATAATTTATTTTACACTATTTTGTACTTTACTCTTTCTTTTCAATCTCGCTTTATTCTCTATTATATTTTATCTGGAGTCTTAAATAACGTGTCAAAAAGAAACATCTAAAATATTGGACGATGTTTCAAACCTAGGGAAACTTTTATTTTTAAAATTTTATTTAAAAAATTAAAACTGTCACATTTCTAGATTAGACGCAGACTCATGCCCGAAAAACATGGACGGTGTTGATTCTCTGAAGAAAGAGAGTGCATCTCATCGGTTCCTGGTGTGCTTCCTTGCACATTTATACTCTATCGCGTATAAACATGTCATGATTTACTGACTAGAGTCTCATGCCTCTCTATGTGCACGACGTATAATGCGTCGTGTCGTGGTGCATTACACTTGTCATGGCCTGCTAACTACAATTTCATGCCTCCCTATCCGCACGACGTATAGTGCATCGTGTCATGGTACATTACACTTGTCATGTCCTGTTGACTACAATTTCATGCCTCCCTATCTGCACGACGTATAGTGCATCGTGTCGTGGTACATTACCAATGCCTCATATCATAACATATCTCCATGAAAGTATGTTAATATTGGTATGTCGCCAATAGACAATGTGTATGTCTTTCCAAGTCAGATAACATTTTTTACATAGCCTTTTGTCGTAGGGTTATAACCTATTGATAGGGTAATATAGGGGGTGCGGTTGTTGAGAAACATAATGTGGAATCTATGTATATTTAAATCAATTCAATCATTCTTGTCCCAAGTCTCAATCAGCTTTTTTATTGCTTTTTAATATGAATCCAATTACTTATATTGTATTGGCCAAAAGGACAATGCTTTTTCTCCCTTTGAGAATTCCAGGCCAATGGTTTTGTTAATATTATAAAGTATATGGGTTGATATTGTTAATATCAAGTGTAAGACTATCACCAACCATATATGGGGTCGACCGATTCCATCATTGGCCAACCGGTGTGGAAACACTTTAATAATCGACCTTCATAGTTCAGTCCGATGCAAGTCTACTTGCACCCAATCCTTCATATTTTTTGGGATATAAGAAGAGGATGGAGAATTAGTTATAGGAATAGAGGAGAGGTGGAAGCCACTAAAGGTTCAAAGAGTTTCATGTATGGTTAAAGGAAGAAGAAGATCGTTCATTCTCTTATTTTGTTTATTTCATTAGTTATATGGGCTAAATATTTGGGCCCTAATTTATTAAAATTAGTTGGGCTCTAGAACTAAATAATCAGTGGATTTATTCAATTCAATAGTCTAGATTGGTAATACAGTAGGTTAATTTCACAAATGGTCATTGAACTATAATATTTGTACTATTAAATTTTAATTTATTTTAAATTAAAGTATTTAACTTTTATATAGTAGTAGTAGTATCTTTTAAGATTTTACGGACTACTATTTTTCAAATTTGGATCATATACTTGTAAAATAAGACATAAAATAAATATGGTGCAACTTTTTAGCATAAAAGTTTTTCAGATATTTAAATTGAAATCTCTTAATATTATTAACTAAAAACAACTACTAGCATAAAAGATGATTCAATACTTCATAATGTAAAAAAGTTGCAGAGGCACACGTGAACAAGTAGCAATGTACAACGCAAGTACAATTGAAAAATGCCAATTTAGAGGCAGTTAATATGTAGTCAAGGGATGGTCGATCGTGACTTACTTTTTGAGCTGCATTTTACTCAACTTGCATCCCCTACGTGTCATATTTACTTTATGTATAGTAAAAACATTGAAGGATAATATGTACTTATATAAGTTTACTAATATGTTCAAATATCAAATAATAAACAAATATTTTCCCCATAATACTCCCTCCGTCCCGCACTACTCGCACTTATTTCCTTTTTGGGCATCCCAAGTTACTTGCACTCTTTCCATTTTTAGTAAAAAATTTCACCTACAGCCGTCATTTTTGACTTTCCTATACACTCATTCCTTAATCTCCGAGCCGAAAAGGAAATGAGCGAGTAGCCCGGGACGGAGGGAGTATCTGAAATATAACAATAAATAAAAATTATGAACCTAAAGCATCATATGTAATCATCTATTTCACTATTATTCCCAACATGGCAACTTAAATCCAGACATATTAGTTAAAGAAGAAGCGTTTTATCAATTATGAGTTGCACTCCATCTACGTCAAACTCATTGTCGGTACTACTATATAAGTTTCTTTTAAAAAAAATTATTTGTTTTGATAAAAATGGTGTAATGGTCGAATACACTATTGTAAAGTTGAAGTGCCATACTGGATATGCTTGATTCTAAAATTCAAGATCTAAAATCTAAACTATAAAAAATGCATATCTGGATTCGTTGACTTATTTATCTAGCTAGACATTATTAATGTTTTAATAAATCTGACAATTGGTTCTACCTAGATTGTGAATTTTGAGGAGGCTTACTGTCCAAAAATGATTAATCAATAGTAGTATTTGATTTGAATGGGTTTGTATGGAAATCAATTTCATAATCCACCGTCAACCTAAATACAACATCTCCCTCCCTCCTTAATTAATTGGCATCATTTAACTTAGCATGGATTTTTAAAAATATAGTCAAAGTCAATAGAAAATTTAATGAAATGTAAATCTTACTTTTATTTTATAGGTTCATTTTCTCATAAAATAAGAGTGAAATGAGTTAGAGAAATGTACGTAGTAAAAGATAAGAGTATCAATTAATTAGGGATGAAAAAAAAATTAGTGGCAATTATTTGGGACAGAGGGAGTAAATACTCTTTTCATTACAATTGAAATGTCTCACTTATTAAATAACACAATATTTTAAAAGTTAATATTTAATATGTTTAAATAAAAAGAGAAGATGAAGTTTGAATATATAATCAGAAATGTCCAGATGAATATATGTTAAAAAGTAAAGCTGCAGTATATATTATTAAATTATTGGTCTTTTTTAGATATGATACTCCTGATTAAATTAATAATATTATAATTGCATTGTACACTTACACAGTTACACTAATATTTTAGTGCTAATTTGTTCTTGGCTAAAGGTATTTGGATCTCAAACATTTTAAATTTGTTCTTGCTAAAGGTCTTTATTCTCTTTGGTTGCGTGCTTTTGTTTTCTGTATTTTCAATACACACAAAATATATCATATATATACAGAAAATATTCATACAATATAGACATTTTATTTAGTATGCAAGTCGCAAATTTACGTAATACTCTCTTCGTCACACTCTAATTGGACGTTGCTTGTTCAACACGAAATTTTATGTGGTGTTATTTTGTGAATTAAATAGTAAGAGAACAAAGTAAGAGAGAGAAAATAGAGAGAGCGAGGTTTCTATTTTAAGAAATATGTCATTTAGAGTAAGGCATTCTAATAGTGAAAATTTGTCACTTAGAGTGAGACGGGAGAGTAGTATATTATTTACACTATCCACAACTTATGTCACACGGCAAGAGCAAAATAGTGACAAAGACTACTATTTTCGCATTTTTATGCATTTGGACATAATATATCCCTTTCTTATGTAAAATGAATTATGATGACGCGTTAATTAACTCCATTATTAATTTCTTGGAATGAAGAATAATTGTTAGGCAGTCAGTTTTAGCAGGATTGCACTTTCAATGGAGAATTTTAGAATGAAATGTAATGTAATATTACTGAGATCAAGCTTACATATATAACTAATTGTATCCTAATTAACAAGCACATTTCTTTGTTCCAAGTTAGTTTATGCATTTGTTTATATATATATGAGATTGTAAATTTTGATGTTTAAAAGTTAGAATGAGAGAGAATAAATAGAAGATATACTAAAGTGTGCGAGAGAATAAATAGAAGATATACTAAAGTGTGAGAGAGAAAGAGAAGTATGAAAGAGATATAATTTTTTTATAAAAAAAATTACTCAACTATCTTGGGACGATCCAAAAAGAAATACGACTCAACTGACTTGGAACTAAGAGAGTGCATTTTTATTTTATCTTTAGCCATTGAAATCCAAGTTTGTATTGGTTATAAATTAAATACTACTCATTCCGTCCATTAAATAATTATTCACTTTGCCATTCATGCGTTGTGCACGTAAAATTTAAAAAATCTATATATTTTTTTCAATTTTAATAAGTGGACCTTCAGTAAATCATCACACTATAACAGTGAGATTCACGGTTCACTAATTATTTCCATCTATTTTTTTTATCGAACTAAATAATTTCTTAAAATTCGTACTAAATTAAAACTAATCTTTAAACCGTGAACGAAGGGAGTAGTTAATAGTGGAGCTTGTTCTGAATGGAATCAGCTACACCACACAAGCTTCTCTAATCTCCATCCATGTCAGTCCTACATGGCTCACATGTGGTATAAAAAACACCCCAAGTAAGGTAACTTTGAAGTGGTCGGAACCTTACTAATTAGAAATTGAAATTTACCTCCTCAAATAGGACTACTATTGAGTACCAACATATAACTCAAATTAGTACTTGTTCATATTTGACGATTATATCATACTTGTCTGCCATTATCCTATTGTGTTGTCTTCTTTCCCACCTTTCACTCATGGACCAATTGAATATTTAGCCAATGGATGTGTACCTTCAAAATATTATACAATTTATTCGAAAACCACTAAACAAAAAAGTATATATAAATTAATAACTGAACATGATCTCTCAAATACATAGAGATGTTGATGCAATTCGAACTCGGGACATTTGACTTTAATGATAGAAATTTATTCGAAAACCACTAAACCAAGAGTACATATAGATTCATAACCGAACATGATCGCTTAAATCTATAGAGACGGTTGGCGTAATTTGAACTCGAGACTTTGACTTTAACAATACATGGCTATGGACATCCCTAAGGAGCTAGGCTATACTTTTATTCTTAATGACACATTCGGTCACATTTCCTTAAACTGAACAAATATGTGTCAGATCAAATTAGGTAAAATGTGGGAAGTGAGCTAGGTAATTAGACAAAAAATTTGATGACATGATTTGAAGGGCCATGTTCAAGTTGTCATTAAGGACCCACAAATTTAGAATTAGATGCCATTTTAAAGGCTAAATCAATCACTTTAAACACATCCAAAGCAAAATTATGCTTTCCCATCAAGAATTAGATTGTTGGCCTAATTCACCTTTTCAAGGCAGTTGGGAGATCATTTCTCACGACCCTTCTACTCATTTCTTCAATCCATTTTCTTCCTTAATAATTTTAATTTAAATAAGTGCTCATTGACTACATTATATGCAAATAATTTAGACAATACCCCTCAAGTCTTACAAACGAATTTAAACAAGAAATTAATATTGTTGACCTAAATTTCATGATTTGCTGTGGGAAAAATGAAAATTGAAATGACACTCTGTATGTACGTGGCACTTTGTTAGTGGATAGGGGATGGTCTAATTTCTATGGGCGGAATCTTTAATAAACTCAATGGTGATAAATCTATTGCCACAACAAAGGGTATATATTTAAAGTAATACTCTCTCCGTCCACAAAAAATAAACAAGTTTTATCATTTTGGGTTGTTCACTAAAATTAGATTAAGTTTAAAAATGGAAAGTTTTAAACTAATATTAACTCTACACATCATTTTAAATATGGACCCCACAATCCACTAACAGTACTTCGACTACATTTTCCCTTATTCTCTCTTATTTTAGCAATTATGCATTAAAATCTACGTCATTTACAACTTTGTCTATTTTTTTTGGGATGGATGGAGTAATAATTAAAAAAATGGCAACTGCCCCAACCTTTACTTTTCAAAGTGGGAAAAATAGGATCTTTGCCCATATAAATATACCCTCTTGCTAGGGTTAGGTTAAGGTGCCCTCACTTCAAATTAATATTTTTGGCATTTTACCTTTATCTTCAACCCCTCCCTTGATTCCATTGTTGAAACCAAATTCTTCCCAAACTTAATCTACAAGTATCATTTTTAAATTTTAATCAATTTTTTCCAAGCAATTCTTGAAATTAGGGTTCTAAAAAATGAAGAAGAGGCAAGTGGTGTTGAGAAAAGAATCGGTTCGTCGAAGCTCAAGCAATCAAGTGATCCAAACGGTGAGATACAGCGAATGCCAGAAAAATCATGCAGCGAATATAGGCGGATACGCGGTGGATGGGTGCCGGGAGTTCATGGCAGGCGGCGCAGAAGGGACGGCCGCTGCCCTCAGCTGCGCCGCCTGCGGCTGCCACAGAAACTTCCATCGCCGCGAGGTCGACCGCGAAGACAGTTCCTCCCCTTCTTGATTCCATTATTTTGATTTTCAAGATTCAAGAAAATCAACGAGCTAGATCGATCAACTGCCTTAATTAAAAGGTCTGTTTTTTTTCTTCCAAAAATATATTGGAAACTGGGATTGTTGTAACTATACAATTTTACTCGGAAATTTGACCTATTAAATATTTGATCAAAGTCATATCTCCTTATTTGAGCTTTATTTATTCAATTCCAATCAGTGATATCATAAAGAAATTCAGAAATTTAAGCTTTGATTTATTCAATTCTCTGTTTATTTTAGTTGTAAATCGGTGGTTTTATTTATTTATCAGTTTTTTACTAATTAAATGTGATGGAAGTGGTAGTATTTAGCAGTAGTTGATAAGTATACCCTATCTCTGCTGCTGATTTATTGCTGTTTTTTTATGAAATAATATGTTTTTTCTTCATTAATAATAGAGAGCCACTAAAAATAGAGAGCTAAAATCGACTATCTTCAGACAATAATCAATATTAGTGATGAAGATCTCAGACAGAGGATCCAAGATGGAAATTTAAAAAATTTAATTGCTAGTAATTAAAAACAGGTGTGATAGGCTGTTGTTGAACAGGCTGCTGCATATATCAATGGAATCATCCAGTTAAGAAGAAGAATAAAATAGGGTGATCGGATTTGGAACTTTTTGGGAGTGTGAGGAACCAAAAGACAGAATATGTAAGAATTCCAACTGTTCAACTAGTTGTTTTTTCACCAAACAAAGTAGGAAGGAAGCTTTATATAATTAATTTGATATTGTATTATTGTTTTTCTTGATTAATCAACAAGATAAGGCCCACGTATCCAGTCATGTTTCCTGTCGATAATGCAGATTTCCAATTTGTTTACTCACGTAAAGTTGACTAAAGTTGAAGTATTTAATTAACTCCTAGTAGAGATCATCCATCATCTTCTTAATTTTTTCACTAGTGGGACTTGTAATAGATAGAGATAGGTACATATATTTTTATTGAAATTGGAGACAATAGGTGGATTTAAATCAATTACTTTTTTTCTCACATAAAATAATGAAATTGATATATTATGTTGTAAACCCTTCCTCCTGTTCACTGTCCCTTCCGAAGTCTGTCATTTATTTATATGCTTAATTCTAGAAAATATGTTTTTCAAGATCCACTGGTGTGAGATGGTACTATTTCATATGGTGCTTTTGAAATTAACGGTACTTTAAGCACCCTTCGATTTCTCACTATTGTTCATGACTAGAAGCTATGTTTATCTTTATCTCAAGTCCTGTTGCCCTTTTTCTCAATAACATGGCCCACGAAAAAATGTATCTCGACCCGTCCCCTGTACAGTGCCAAATATTACATTAATTGTGTCTCCCGATTATCCATCTCTAACCATGTGACTAACTTAATTCTATACAGAATATTTTGGCATATCTTATATCGTATCTTGTCTAACAAACTGAACGTCATCCAAGAATACTTAGATTTGTAAATGAGTGGATAATCATGAATTACTTGAATCACCTTCAAATATGAATCCGTAGGAGTATTTTGTTTGGTGAGACAAAAGAAAGTATGAATCAAACTCAAGCATAATTTATTTAGTTTGTTAGTCGAATTCGAACAAACCATACATTTTAGGATGAAACATTATACTAATGCACGGTTGATTTCTCTAAAGATCTTATGTAGAATGGCATAAACTTGTAATATGTACATATGATTTCTCTAAGGCACTGATCCTTAAGAATTTAATAATTAACTCTGATTCAACTAAAAATATCAAAAGTAGTGATGATTTTTTCCAAAGAAAATATTTTACCATTAATTAAACAGATTTTTTTACTTATAATTAATTCCCACGAACACGAGAAGATTTTTTAAAAGTAGATAGCAACTAGGTATCATAAATAATGCTTAAAATAGAACAGTTCTTCTCAAAAGGTTTGGATGATGGATGAAAAGCTCGATATATATGTAGAGAGATCTCAAATAAAAAAAATTTGTTTCATGTAAAATCTGGTCCTTGAATAGGCGTTTAATTGATACTTATTTGATAAATGTTTTTTTTGCATAAATATTTTTAATTATTTACAGTACTAAATCTTACTATACTATATTAGTTGCGAATTTCGAGAAAACAGACATAAAACATTTTATTAGGGTATCTTGCAGTGGAGAACTCTTTAAAAAGAAGCAATAAAAACTAGAAGACAAAGTTCATCACATTATTAAAATAAACCGTCTGTCGGAATGAACTAGAAAGTCTTCAAAGTCAAGCAAAAGTTTTCTAGAAAGAGAATTACTTTTTCACAAAATTACCTCTGTAAATTTTCAATTACAGTGCAGTATAGTTTTCTTATTTGTTTTGGTTTTATTTTTGGAGGAATCAAATTTCTGATATAAAACTGATGCAGTCCTTCCTTATATACAACAACGTATATGTCATTGTTTGGCTAAGTTTAAAAAAAGTTGAAGAGGTTTAGTTGTGAAATTTGTGAGTAACAAAAGTTTGTGATTTTTGTTGGCAATTACTTGACCTTAAACAAAAATAATTAATGAGATGATAATCAGTCCACATGTTCTTAAATTACTGTGAAATTCATAGGGATGAGCGAAGAATATTAAAAAGAAAACACCAATATATAAATAGGAAGTCACAATATGCAATCAAACTCACCATAGCACTAAGAAGCTTGTGATATATACATGGAACTTTCTCGCATTACCCACTTTCACAAATTTCATCATGGAATCAACTACAACTTCCTAGCATAAAGAGAAAATCCGATGATGTAGAAATGTGGAAAAAAAGACAAAATGGATAGCTAATTTTCGTAACATAGAAACTAAATAGTTAAAATTTCATTTATTAAATAGCATGATTTCAGATTCTTAATATGAATTATATAAATGTAAAATAAACTCCTATCATAAAATGTATTAATGCACGGCCAAATTTATTCATCAAAATGTTATTGAGGGCAACTGTGAGGTTGTTAATCGTGAAGATAAGCACACGCGGTCAATTGTCAATATCAAATGAATAGCATCATCCTCCCAACCGGAACTGCCAATATAAAAAATTGGTTTGCGATTCAAAAAAAAAGTATGATTGAAATTATTGGACTTGAATTTTTTTTTATTATTCCCAAAGATGCTTTTAGATAAATAAAAATATTTTTGGTGAAAATAGTAAATCTCCAAAGTCATGTATTACAAGTAAATAACTTGAAAGATTGTCTTGTTTCATTTCACGGCGTAGATGATATAATTATATGCCATGTGACCATTAAATTAGTAAATATATTAAAAATTCATATACATTTAGAAACAGATTATCAATGTCGAAATGATATAATATCGTGAGTCGTCGATCTCTGCTAACTTCATATAGAGATCGATCATAAATTCTCTACATATATTGATAGCTTTCACATCGAATACCCAAACCATGTGACTCAATTATTGATTCAATTCCCATTGGAACTAAACAATTTACAATTACCATGTTGAAAACAAGATTTTAATTTCCATCGTTTATTTTTCTTCAATATCTATAACTACTCCATAGTCTCCTACAAAATAAAGTTCTTTGGCTAGAAAATATGAGGTTTTGATCCATCGGTGGAGTGATGAAAGTAAATCTACAATCAAAAGATATTTATTATCCATATTATGACCATCCATGTCTAATAATCTTTTATTTTAGATATAGTATTATTTTATCTATATGACTATATGTGTTCTAGCATATAATAATTCTATTTAAAAGTATTTGAACTTTAGTAAGATAGTATTACTATAATTAAGATCCTCGAATAGAATAGAATTGAATTAGAAATCCAAAAATCAAGTGGTTTGTGGAAACAAAATATTTGAGATTGAAGCCCAATCATAAAAGGCCTGAGTTTATATTATGCATAATTCGGGCCCAATTTGTATAGTTACTTACTAGTTAGATTTGGTGAGATTATGAAAATTTCTAGGCCCAAAGAGATTGACTGTTTAGGCTGTGTACAGTCTTTTAATTTGCCATGATAGTGCTTCTTTCAGGTGTGATTTTTTAATATATTTTGGTGGAAATCAAACACATAATACTTAAAAAAAAATCAAACATTGTATTCATTTTAGGATTTACTACATATTAACAAGAAACATGAACAAGCCATTGATAGCTAAAAGATAGTAACTAAACTATTTGAACTATGGTTAGAGCCTAAAACTATACTTTCCTTCTTGCTCTTTCTAGCCTCATTTTTTCAGGTCAAAACTCATTGATGTGAAACAAAAAAAAAAAACAATCAAAACAAAACAAATCTGTACTTGAAAACTCAGAAGAAGCAAATATTAAGGCTGTTCATCTCCCATAACATGTGCTCCCACCACTATTTCGTTGGGAATGGGATCCTCTCCACGTCGAACTCTTCTCTTCTGAGACTCGTTCGGGTCAACCACCATCGCAGGGGAAGGCACGATAACTAGTGGCGTGCTCCTGTCTTGTAATGCATCATCACCATTCAGAATCCTCTTCCTTCTTAGAGCAAGCTCTATGCTTCTCATCCCCGAGACAGTTTCCACATCTATAGAGAGAAACGCAACGAAGAAGACTGCAACGAAGGCCACTATGTAGATCAAGCAGCCCATTTCTTGCAGTGTGAGGCTCAAGGGGGAATTTTTGTTGTTGTTGAGACACTATATGTTATTATTATATGTGTTGTGAGGTTAAATAAAGCAAAAAAGCAGAAAAAATTAGACATGAAGAGAAGTTGGATTCACCCCAATCATAAGCAAATATCTAAGGCTGTTTTAGAAGACTGACATGTTTGAATAAAAGTTAGTTGAATTGAAGCCAAGAATATGTGGATTTGCTGTAGACCAACGTTCAATCAATCCCTTTTATGTCTCTTTCGATTTTCCATGTCATATATTATTTTCCACATTGGATATTCTTCATTCACTATAAAGAATGGCCAAATAAAAACAAGAAAAAGGGAGTTGTGGAATGGCTGCAAGAATTGAGACAGAAGCCATTGAAAGCAAAGATTTGTGCAGTTGGAATAACCAAAAATGCCAAGTGAATTTTGCTTTATTTGTAGCTCTTATTTGATTTTGCACTTTAGAATTCTAAGCTCTTCCCTCTATGCACTGTCTTGTGCTTAATGAGTGTCTCTTTATGCTATTCTTTTGCTTCTTCTTTAGTTATAGATTATTCAGTTTCAATTTTAAACCCTACATTTCAAATTTCTTTAGGGAAGAAATTACTCTTCTATAAAAGGAAATTATAGAAAGTTGGATTGTAGTAATTGTTTTCGTGCATGTAAATAAGGCCACCCGCAACGCGTCTCGCGGGTGGCTCGTATCTCGTCCCGCCGAGACGAGACGGCGGCGAGACGCGTTGCAGCGCCCCGTCTCATCCCGGTCTCTCCGAGACGCCCGTCCCACCGAGAAACCTCGCGGGCTGTCTCGCCACGTGCTTGCGCGACGTGGCGCGCTCCGGCGCCATGCGTGACGCCCACTCGCCGGCTCGCGAGTGGGCTTCGTCACGCTGACGCAATAAATCATTTTTTTAAAAAAATCGAATTTAATTAAAAAATAAATAAATAACGGTTATATTACCGTTTTTCGACCGTTTTCCTTTTTTTTTACTCTATAAATACTTCTATTCCATCCTCATTTCACACACAAATACACATCAATCCCTCCAAATCATCTCCATTTCCTCTCCAATTTTCATCTAACCTCTCATCACAAAATGTCCGGCGACGGAAACTCTGGCGGTGGTGGCTCTAGCGGGTTTGACATCAACGCGTTTGGTGACTGGGGGCATGTACAACGTGTTGGGTGGTTCTGGTTCCGGTTCCAGTTCGTCTACGTCGGGCACCCAGGGTTCGTCGACGCTGGGGGTACCAACCACCACATTTTGATGTGGATGCATACGTTGGTCCCTCCGCCCCGAGGTATTTGCAGGGATTATCCCAAATTCGGGATGATTATCCGGATGAACCCCATCCGGAAGGAGGACGAGGCGATTGAAGCTCCAGGGCATTGGACGCCGTGGAGGAAGAGGCGGAGGCGACCGAGGAGGATGAGGATGTAGGCCGACATCCATACAGCCGCAAGGACCCGATGGCGGTGTACAACGCCTGGATCAGTGTCTCGTACGATCCCATCGTCGGGAATCAATAATTCCGGAAGTGCTTCTGGGAAAAGGTCACCGATGCCTACAACGAGATCAAGCCAAGAGGGTCCCGCCGCCGCACATTGAAGATGCTCCGCGCTCACTTTGACCGAGTCGACAGGGAGGTCAAAAAATTCTGTGGCATCCACAAGAACGAAGCGGCTCATTACCAAAGCGGAGCCACGAGAGCCGACATTCTGAGATCGGCTTTGCGAGTCTACTTCGACGACACCGGCAAAGAATTCAGACATGTCGATGTCTGGGAGGCCGTCAAAAACGAGGAAAGGTGAGCCGGTGGTGTGCGGTCCAGCTCTGGCTCGACCTCAAAGCGCACGAAGCACACGGCGGATGGCCAATACTCGTCTAGTGGGGGCGGTTCGGGCAGCGCCGCACAAGAGGCTGCCTCGCAGGAGGTTGGCAAAAGGGCTAGTGTCCAATCGATCAGAAAAAAAAGTCCAACCCTCCAAGGTTCACCTTGAAGGGTTTGAGGGGGGTGTTGGCAATTGAAATTAAAAAATATTACAATTATCACACATCGGTGTTCACATAGACTTGAAACCACTATATAATTCTAATGGGCCACTCCTCCTATCACCAATTGGTTTTAGGATGGAACCCATGGATTTCTATCAATTGTGACGTTGAACAACAAGGATATTAAGGTTTTATCTGGTTATTCGGGGGCCGGGCCTCATCTTACCCTAGTCGCCTTCATCCTGATCGGACGACGTTGGGAACCTGCTCCATATACGTGAGCCACCTGCATCGGCCTCAATTTTGAATAGTGATTTAGAGACATAATGTGTATGGACTAATATATCCTTATCTTTATTCTTTAGGTAAAATGAAAATTGAATGGATAAATATGTATCAATTTATCGTAAAAGAAAAGCCTAACTCAAATCAACCTAATGCATTAATTTCGCGCTTGCCAAATTAATTCACTCATTATTGCACAGATATGAACTCTTCAAATTAAAGCACTAATTTTTCATTTGTCAAATTAATTTTAATGATATAATCTTTTTAATCAATGCATTAATTTTGAGTTTTCCAATATTTTAGTAATATACTCTGTATTATAAATTGACTTTCTACAAATTTGCATAATATAAAATGAGTTGAATTTAATCTTTTAGTTATTTTATTAGTATTTTTTTAATTTCTAATTTATAAAAGCGATTGCATGCGTATATACTTAGTTTCTTAATGTTATCATTCAACAAAAGAATAATAGTTATTCGTATCAAATTATTTTAGTAGTATAATTACTAAAATTCTAATTACTATAACGACTACATGTATATATAGGAGTACTTAATTTCTGAGTGTTATCATCCAACGAAATAGTAATAGGCATTCTCATCCAATTATTTTGTTATTTAATAAGTAATATTTAAAATTCTAAATTGTAAAAAAACTAGTATCTATACGTACGTATATATACTTAATTTCTACATTTGATATCATCAATGAAAAGAAAATAGTCATTCGAATCAAATTATTTTATTAGTATTAAATAATTATTAAAATTCTAAGTCATAAAAATAACTACATTGTATGTGTATATATATTTAATTTCTTAATGTTATCATCCAACAAAAATATACTCCATCCGTCCTCAAAGAGTATGAACTTTTGGTTCCGCACGAGCTTTATGCAGTATTGGTAAAGTAAGGGAGAGATAGATAGAGAAAGTTTTTTAAGTATTATTAGGGAGAAAGAGAGTTTTCAAAATTGAAAGTTAATACTCTTTGAGGACGAATGAAAAAGGAAATAGTGTATGCTGTTTTTGGGATGGAGGGAGGGAGTACAAGAGTTAGATTACAAGTTAAATCATGGTATATTAAATAGAAGATCAAAATCGTAGGAGAATAATTATTCGATACTGCTGTAAATAGGGCAGTGCAGTATGACTATGACATGCTATGGATTCACTACTGCTATGGATTCACTACTGCTATAAATAGGGCACTGCGGTATGACTATGACACGCATTTTCTGGAAACCATAAGAAATTGTGAGTAAAATTTGTGAAGAAAATGGCCGGAATCGACGTGATATCTTCGTCTGTAGTTAAAATGGCAAACGATGCTTCTTCCTCCATTTCAAGAATGGAGCTCTCTCCTTTCGATCTACGCTTACTCTTACTCGATCCAATTCAGAGAGGCGTTCTCTTCCGCAAACCCAAATCCCCCAAAATCGACATCAATCTCCTCAAAACCTCCCTCTCCCGAACCCTAGACTTCTTCCCTCCCCTCGCCGGCCGCCTCGCCGCCACCGCCCACTCCGACGGCACCACCACCTTCTTCACCGACTGCAACAACGCCGGCGTCGAGTTCACCCACGCCGTCGCCGCCGACGTCACCGTCTCCGACATCATAACCCCGAGGTACATTCCCGACGTCGTCGCTTCTCTCTTCACCCTCAACGGGGTCCGAAACTACAAGGGCGTCTCGAACCCCTTGATCGGCGTCCAGGTCACCGAGCTCGCCGACGGCGTCTTCGTCGCCTGCACCGCCAACCACGGCGTCATCGACGGCGTCTCCTTCTGGCATTTCCTCAACTCGTGGTCGGAGATCGCCCGCGGCTGCGATTCCGTAGCAAAGCTCCCCGTCTTCCAGCGATTGATTCACCCCGACGCCGTTCTGCGCCTCCCTCCGCTGCCGAGGAAGGCCAGCTTCGCCCCGCCCCCGCTGCTGGCGCGGGTCTTCCACTTCAGCAAAGAGAGCGTGGCGAAACTGAAGGCGAAGGCCAACGCCGAGGCCGGCGCCAACGGGAGAATATCCTCTCTACAAGCACTCTCCGCTCATTTGTGGCGGAGCTCTATGCTCTCCCGCCGCCGCCACATTACAACAAAAAAAACCGTTAAGCACATTTCTTAATATTGTTAAAGACGCTGCTAATTTGGGTATATATCACTAGGTTTGTGATCAAATACTAATTTTTTATAGTAATAACTAATAACTAAATATCAGTATTGTATGTTCAAAATATCAACAATATAAATTTGTCAATCTTTCTTGTGTTGATAAATTATGTCTTTGTATTGATATTTAAATTTACATGTTGTATTGACATAATTATATCTTTGTGTTGATAATTTTAATACATAGCATTGATAGTTATAGTTATTACTGTAAATAGTTAACATCCTAGTCCAACCATATATCACTAACGCTTAAAAAACAGTTTTATTGTTAGTGTCCCAACTAAAATTAAAGAACGCCAGTGGGAGCGTCCTAAAAAAATTTTAAAAAGCTTTTTTTCCCTTATAAATAGATAATTATTTAAAAAAAAACCAATGCAAGTAATTGGGTCTCGATTTTTTAAAAAGATCAGTTTTTTGCAGTGCCAAGGCTCTGGTGGAGGTGGAGAAGCTGGCTTTATGATGAGCGTGAGCGCGAGAGCGAGATTCCCTCTGCCGGATGGGTATTTCGGGAATGCAGCTTACGGTGCGAGAACCGCCGTTAGTGAGGCGGAGCTGTTGCACAAGGGATTAGGGCACACGGCGTTGAGGATAAACGAGTTTGTTGCGGGTCAGACAAAGGAGTCTCTAGAGAAATTTGTGAGGGATTGGAGTGAAAACCCTAAATTTCATGGGAAAGAGGGGTATTCATTTTTCATCTCGAGTTCGCCTCGCCACAATGTGTATGGGATTGATTTTGGATGGGGGAAACCGATCGCTGTGAGACGGGGAAACAGTCAGAAGGTTGACGGGATGGTCACCGTTTATCCGGCCCCACAAGCCGGCGGCATCGATGCAGAAGTATTCCTGGCTCCGGAGGTCATGGAGGGCATGGAAGCCGACCACGAGTTCATGGAGGCTTTTCTTGCATAATGTGTTCTATTTTCAATAATAAGGGGTTATTCTTGTTTCTGGCTTTGATCAATAATTATGGTAAGGCATGTAAAGGAGGGGGAGTGGAGTGTCTTAAATGCAGCTATTTCTTTAATGAATTAAAGAATTTTGCAATTTAGTTTCATTCTTTTACATATTAATTTTATAATGAAATGTGAGTCTGATGAATTAATAAAAAATGAGGTACACTTATGAAATGTGAAAATAAAGCAAAACAAATATAAATAGATGACAAATGGCATCTTTTCTTCAAATTCAAAACTATAATATGAACTGTTTGATTTTAAGATTTGATGTCAACAAATGATAAATAACATCAACAAAAAATTTGAAACTATAATATGAACTGTTTGATTTCAAGAAAATCAACGAGCTAGATCGATCAACTGCCTTAATTAAAAGGTCTGTTTTTTTTCTTCCAAAAATATATTGGAAACTGGGATTGTTGTAACTATACAATTTCACTCGGAAATTTGACCTATTAAATATTTGATCAAAGTCAAATCTCCTAATTTGAGCTTTATTTATTCAATTCCAATCAGTGATATCATAAAGAAATTCAGAAATTTAAGCTTTGATTTATTCAATTCTCTGTTTATTTTAGTTGTAAATCGGTGGTCTTATTTATTTATCAGTTTTTTACTAATTAAATGTGATGGGAGTAGGAGTATTTAGTAGTAGTTGATAAGGCCCACCAAACAAATAGGAAGGAAGCTTTATATAATTAATTTGATATTGTTATTATTGTTTTTCTTGATTAATCAACAAGATAAGGCCCACGTATCCAGTCATGTTTCCTGTCGATAATGCAGATTTCCAATTTGTTTACTCACGTAAAGTTGACTAAAGTTGAAGTATTTAATTAACTCCTAGTAGAGATCATCCATCATCTTCTTAATTTTTTCACTAGTGGGACTTGTAATAGATAGAGATAGGTACATATATTTTATTGAAATTGGAGACAATAGGTGGATTTAAACCAATTGCTTTTTTTCTCACATAAAATAATGAAATTGATATATTATGTTGTAAACCCTTCCTCCTGTTCACTGTCCCTTCCGAAATAGGTACATATATTTTATTGAAATTGGAGACAATAGGTGGATTTAAACTAATTGCTTTTTTTCTCACATAAAATAATGAAATTGATATATTATGTTGTAAACCCTTCCTCCTGTTCACTGTCCCTTCCGAAGTCTGTCATTTATTTATATGCTTAATACTAGAAAATATGTTTTTCAAGATCCACTGGTGTGAGATGGTACTATTTCATATGGTGCTTTTGAAATTAATGGTACTTTAAGCATTTGATTTAAATCGGCCTCCTTCCGAAGTGGGTTAGATGAAAATTGGAGAGGAAATGGAGATGATTTAGGAAGAATAGATGTGTATTTGTGTGTATAATGAGGATGAAATATGAGTATTTATAGAGTAAAAAAATAAAAAAAATAATAAAAAAACGGTCGAAAACGGTAACATTACCGTTTGAATTTTTAATTTATTTTTTATTAAATTCGAATTAAAAAAATTGATTTATTGCGTCTGCGTGACGAAACCCACTCGCGGGCCGGTGAGTGGGCGTCACGTCGCGCGGGCGCATGGCGAGCTGACGCGCCAGCCGTCACGGGCGTCTCTGCAAGACCGGGACGAGACGGGACGAGACGGGACGCTGCAACGCGTCTTGCTGCCGTCTCGTCTCGGAGGGACGAGATACGAGACACCCGCGCGACGCGTTGCGGGTGCTCTCAACGTGTTTTCAAATAATTAAATAGGAATGGATATATCCAACATTTTTGTTGTATTTATATTCTATTTTTGTTGTAATTAAATAGGAATGGATATAACTCAAATTTCCGTCCTTATTTTTGTGATCTAATTTGAAAATCCGGATTCTAATAAAAGAAATTCGAAAATCGATTGTCAAAAATCTGAAATGAGAAATTCATAATTATATAAAATATTCTTTAAAACGAAAAATCTAAAAATCCAAGAATTTAGAATGTACATTTATTAGAATTATAAAACAAAATATTATTTGAAACATTATATGTACACCGTTGTCACAGAAAAGAATTTTTTTGCTAAGCTTCCAATGGTTTAATACTCCATCCGTCCCTCTGTAGTAGAGGCGTTTCATTTTCAGCACCCGTTTTAGAAAAATGGTAAAAAAATAATTAAAATAGAGAAAATATAAAATAATAGAAAGATTAATATAGAGAAGACTCTTAACTATATTATTATCTTTTTTTTACTTTACTTTCTCTGCGCTTTAACTATTTATTATAATTTTTTCAAAATGGGTGCTCAAAATGAACCGTCTTACTATAACAGAGGGATGGAGGGAGTATAAAATTAGCCCAGTCAATGAATCAATAATGACCCAATTAGAATAATTGTTTTTAGCTAGTGTAGCCCAAAAGATTGTTCACACTCATATTAATATTCAAAGGCCCAAAATGTAAAAGCCCAAATTCTTTCTTCTAACTTTACATGTCTGAACATTTTTGTTTTACTTTACATGTATGTACTTCTTGTAAAACAGTAAGGGAGCTTCATAAACAGTGTCAATCCTTAGATGCACAACTTTGCATTCTTTGGGATTTATGATGGTGTTCGAAGGGAATTTTCCCGATTGAGTAATAGTACTCACAGTCTGGAAAATCTGGTTGATCTGTGTGTTGATGTTCTTCAGATGAGTGGCCATACTTTGCACATCTGTCTCAACCTTCTCCATCCTTTGATTGTTCTGCTCATAAGCTTGTTGGACTGTAGCATGAAAGACTTGAGTATGTCTTCCGTGGTCATCTTCTTCGGATCATTAACCACTCCATCAGTAACTGTGAACCCCGGGGGTGGTTGCAGAGCATTATTTGGGTTTCCGTAAGAGAGATTGGGATGTCATTTGTTCCCGAACTGATTATATCTTCCACCCTAAAAGTTGGGGCGGTGATTATTGAAGTACCGGTTGTTGTCCCCTTGATTCACATAGTTCACGTCCCTCATTTTTCCTTGGGGTTCTTGAGACGGCTGTCCCATTGCAATGCAGTCAAATTTCATAATCAGCACATCCAACTTGTCGGATAGGGCACTCATAAGATCATGATCTGTAGTAGACGCTACCCTATGCACCTTACTCCTTTCGTTGCTCCATCCTTCGTCATTAGATGCAAGCTCCTCTATTACTTCCATGGCTTCATTCACTCATTTCTTGAGAAAATTACCGCCTGAGCTCAAGTTCAATTCCCTTTGTGCTTCAGGCACACATCTCTTGAAAAATGTAATAACTTAGACTGTCGGGGTTAACCCATGGTTGGGACACCGTTTCATCAAAGATTTAAACCTCCCCCATGCGTCTCTGATATTCTCTGTAGGAGTCATCTGAAAGGCAATGATCTCGTGTTGTCTCTTTATAGCTTCACTAGGGGGGTATAATTTCTCCAAAAAATTTTCCACCATAGCATCCCATGTTCTAATTGATCCTGGCTCCAAACTCTCCAACCAATCCTTTGCTGAATCCTCTAAAGAGAAAGGAAACAACCTTAGTCGAACCTGCTCATCTGTCACTCCATTCATCTTTGTTGTGTTGCAAATCTGAATGAACTTGGTGATATGCTTGTTAGGGTCATATGTGGATTTGCCCCTAAAAGCAATGTTCTCCGCCATCTGAATCAGTCCTCTTTTCAGCTCAAAAGTATTGGCCGCGATGTTGCTATGGACGGTTGGATTTGCCTGGCCTTGGTATACATATTGATTCTGCACAGGCACAGGTGGTCCACGGTTAACCTGTTGACGCAACTCCTCCAGCTGTCGTAGAAGCTCAGCATAATTAGGAGGAGGAGGTGGTGGACCGTTGTTACCCTCTTCGTTCTCCATCAGACTAGGAGAAACGGGATCAAACTGAATATGATCCTGAACTGGTGATCGGATGGGTGAAAGATCCCTCTGATCTGAAGATGCTCCTGCGCGGGTAGGCGAAGATGTGTGAATTTTCTGCGTGAGCCTCCTATATGCGTTCCTCTTCCGGTTCGATGCTTCGATCTCAGAGTCGAAAGGTTCTAGAGGCAAGCCTTTAGAACGTGTGTGCATACACCTGAACAAGAAATACAAATGTGAGAACTAAAAAAAATAGAAATTAAACGAAAAATAAAGCAGTAAAATCTGAAGTAGTAATCTTGATTATTATCACGACATCAAGCTATATAACACAAATTGTCCCCGGCAGCGGCGCCAAAAACTTGACTCAACTTTATTTTACCCAAATAATACCTGCAAGTGTACGGGGTTATTGTAGCAAACATCAAGCAAGAGTATATCGTATCCTACAGAGACAATTAAGTGTCAACCTAAGTACCACGAACTAATTTCAACTACTATCCAGACGATCAGAAATTTTGGTTTTAAAACTAATAACTACTGAAAACATGTAAATGCAGATATTAAAATAGAACACTTAAACAAGAAAGCAATTAAGCAAGTTGTGTAGGATGATGGAGAAATATGCAGAATTCAAGGATCCGATGCACAACTCATAGCCTAACCCAAATAAAACCAATTTACCATTTAAAGTCTGTAGAATTGTTGAATCAATCACAATTATAGATTAAACCCCCTCCCGCGGCCGCAGTTTGGTGTTGAGCAAAGTGTAACACCAACCGTTGTTCCATATTTTGGATCAACCAAGAAAAAATGACGTAATCTGTCGTCTGCCATGCTTTGAATTTCAAGTTGTCTTTCTTGGGTGGATCCATATCGCCTTCAAGATGGTCGAGCAATTCACGACCTCCAACTGCTATTTGCATTAGATGGGACCAAACAATAAAATTATTCCCATCTAGTTTGACTCCTATTGAATCTGATTCGATTGTTTTTGTGGCCATCGGTTGCTTTCACTTGATTTTGCTAATTGGTGCAGGTTCGGGGCTGATATGAGTCGTGTGTTGTTGCCTGATTTTAGTCGAGGGTTTGAGGAAGGTCCGAACGATGATGAATGGGCTCTTAGTTCGAAGATTCGATTGAATCGTCTGGGTTTGGGACGGGTGGGAAGATTTGTTTGATTTCTGGGCTGTTTGTTGAGGAACTGTAATGAACAAGATTCTGAGTTCAGGTGCTTTGAAAAAACGGCTTATGTTTAGGGTTAGGATCGTATGGCTCGTGATACCATGTTGAACTGTATTGGGGAGAATATTTTTCTCTTTACTGTACAATGTAATCTCTCTTAAATAGAGAATGCAAGACGTGTAGCTATTCTAGGAAAATATTTACACACTAATTAGGTTCTACAAATAAGGAATGTAATTCCTGATTTGATTGCCTATGATCTTCCTTGTTTTATTCTTGATTTGTACATATCTTGCTAACATGTTAGTGGAGAATAGAGCACACTTTGTGAGAAGAAGTTAGTAGAAGTAGACTATTTTTTTAGGATAAACCAAAATGATAATAGTTTTTATTTTTATAAAAGGAAATGAATATATTCAGATTGGATTAGCACACGTCAAATCATATATGCTACGACATACTAGTATATAGCAATAATTTATCGGTTTTTCTTTTGCTAAGCATTAAATTGTGTGTGGTTGATTTTTAATAGAGATCGAAAAGTGTTTTATTGACTTATGTTTTGTGTGCAATTATACAGTTTTTATTGGAAATTCAAATACACTATTAATAATGTGGACCGCATTAACCACTAACACTATTTCTACTACTATTTCTCTTTCCCTCTCTTAGTTTGACAATTGTACATTAAAATCTTTGCCCAACCAATAATGTGGGTTAATCAGATTTTAATTTATGGGTTGAAAATTTTCAATCCTCATTCTCTAAATTTAGCGGGCTATTCGGGTAAGTCCACAGATAATAGATTATATTGACATCCATATTTTTAAAGAATGGAGGAGTGGTATACAACATACACTAGTGCAGTGAGGAGTTTTTACTATAATAAACAAAGTTTAGTGAAGATAATAACAAACCCTTATTATTTTGACCAATTGTACAATATTTATTTTATTTAGCTTACATAAATGATATTGATACCTCAAATATTCATGAAAATAATTGATCCCATACTTAACTTATTAAAATTATGTTTGCCCTCAAAACTCATCCCAAATTGCCAATTGGATGGAACCACATTAGTCTCCTGAATGACTGAGCCATCACTAGCGGTCACCTCAAAAGAGAGCCTCTTTCTGAGTAGGCTCTGAGTGACCTGCCAGTTTTGGCCCCAGTTCCGGCTCATCGGAACCCAGTTAGATGAGCTGGAGCTTCGGACCCTCACGGACGTGACATCCCTAACGCCTCCGACGTTGTAGACGAGGACGATTGTCCAGCAGTTGTTCCCGCCCATCACAAACTTGACCCCGCCCTTTTTCCCGCACTTGACGTGGTGGTACAAGACCGGGACGACCCCGGCCTTGTACTCCGCGATCTTGAGGTACATCAGCTTGGCTAGGTCGAAATGCTTCTGAGGAGGATTGCACCATATGCCATGGTCCTTGGTGTAGTCCAGAGGGCAGAAGTTGGTGGCGGTCACGCGGATCGTGCCCTTCTTGCAGGCCTGCGGGGCGTTCACGCACATGATTTGGAAGCATGCACCGCTGGCCGCGCCATCATGGAAGAGGGCCGTGCTTAGAGCCCTCGTCTCCTGGCTGTACCCATGCTCGATTACATTCGTGTATCCACGTGCCGCACCTATGTACGATCACAGAATCATTTTCAGTCATTCAATCACGTTTTGCACTTTTCTTAATTCGGGTTTATCCTACAATTTTAAAAATCATCCAGAAAAATCATTCACTTTGGATTTGTTCTCAATTATTCCATGATTGAATGTTTCAAGTCACATATGCAAAGTATATACTCCTTTCGTCCCATAAAAATATGTACACTTTCCATTTTCGTCCGTCCCACAAAAATATATTGCACATAAAATCCACCCGGTCGGGCAGAAGTCTCTGGACTCTTTATGAATAAAATTGGCCACCCGGCCGGGTGGAATTATTGCACATAAAATTCACCTGGCCTGGTAGCTCCCGGCAGTCCGCGCGGTTTTTATAGATCGGCCATATCTCTCTCATCAGAACTCCGATTGGGGCGTGTGAGGTACCCACGCGAAGCTCTTTCGATGATGAAGACAATGGTACTCTCAAAATAGGATTTGGACCCCATATTGATAGGCAGATTACGTTTGAAGCAGACCCCAGTCACGGCTTGACTCATTTTCCCTTTTTTACCTATTTTAACTTCAAACACTGGATAAACTCATTCATCAAAGCACCTTTATAGTGAAATATGGAGGTAAACTCAAGTAATATGCATTTACACACCAATTATCATCACGTTTAACGCCCAATAAAACAGTTAAAATACGAGTTTATCAGCCATAGCTCTATACTCAGCCTCGGCAGACGATCTCGCAACAGTATGTTGTTTCTTACTTCGCCATGTTACAAGTTTCCTCCCAAGTAGGTGCAATATCCAGAAGTAGACTTTCTGTCAGACTTAGAACCAGCATAATCAGCATCAGAATATCCTTCAATTTTTAGATGCCCATTCTTTTTGAATAACAATCCGTTGCCGGGAGATTTCTTGACATATTGAAGAATTCGAATAGCAGCATCCCAGTGAACTTGCTTAGGCTTATCCAGAAAACGACTGACTAAGCCAACAACAAAGGAAATATCAGGCCTTGTTACTGTCAAGTAGATACGTTTTCCAACTAGACGTCTATACTTAGCTTTATCCTCCAAGACTTCTCCACTGTCATCCCAAACACTTGGATCAACCTCCATAGGAGTATCAACGGGTTTTGCTCCAAGTAGTCCAGTTTCTTTCAATAGATCTGTAGCATACTTTTGCTGAGATAGAGACACTCTAGAATTTCTGTGTGCAATTTCAATTCCCAAGAAATACTTAGGACGGCCCAGATCTTTTTTTTTAAAGGAAGAGAGTTTTTTTTTTTAAATTAACTCCTATATAAGGGAGGAAATTACAACTGATGTTAAGAGGGCTCGAAACAACTGATGTTAAGAGGGCTCGAACTCGACACTTCATGCAATAATGTCTAGGACGACCCAGATCCTTGATAACAAAATATTTCTTAGTTTCCTCAATTCCACGAACATCACTTCCAGATATGAGTATATCATCAACATATACAATGAGAATAACAATACCCGATGCTTGATGTCGCACAAAAACCGAATGATCAGACTTGCATTGCTTAAAACCAATAGTTCCAAGGACACTGCTGAACTTATCAAACCACGCCTTGGGACTTTGTTTAAGGCCATAAATTGCCTTTTTGAGACAACAAACTTTAGTAGCATCCTCCCCCTGAGCAACATATCCCGGAGGTTGCTCCATAAAGACCGTCGGAGTCAAATCACCATACAAGAAAGCATTCTTCACATCAAGTTGATACATGGGCCATGAAAGATTAATAGCCAAAGAGAACAAAATTCGGATTGAATTCATACGAGCAGTGGGCGAGAACGTCTCAAAGTAATCAATACCATAAGTTTGCGTGTATCCTTTGGCCACAAGCCGAGCTTTGTAACGATTAATACTACCATCAGTAAGAAATTTTATGGTAAACACCCAACGACAAGATACAATATCCACCGAATCAGGGGCATGTACCAGAATCCAAGTACCACGATACAAGAGAGCTCGCATCTCCTCATCCATAGCGGCTCGTCATAAAGGGTGTTTGAGTGCCTCTTGGAAAGAAGTTGGAATCACTGTAGACAAAAGTCAAAGAGTAAAGGCACGAAAAGGAGCACTCATTCGAGTAAAAGAAACATGATTAGATACGGGGTGTTTGGTGGTACAAGTACGTTTACCTTTGCGAATGGCTATGGGTAACTCATCAGAAGGAGGTGGATCTTCAGAAGCTGGAGGCGAAGATGACTGTGGCAGTGGACATGAGACTGTTGGTACTGTTTCAGGGGCTTAAGGGGTTGTTGCAGGTCGATGATGTCGTGTATAGACCTGTAAAAGAGGAGCAGGAGGAGCAGAAGACATAGGAGAAACAAAAGTTTGGGCAGGTAAAGGAGTAGGATATAACTGGTTGGTTGGTTTAGTTTGAGAATTAGTAAAATAAGGCTGAAACTCAAAGAAGGTAACATCTGCAGAGATATAATGGCGTTTGGTAAGAGGGTCAACATCGATATCCCTTTTGGGTTCTAGAATAACCAAGAAAAACACACTTAATAGAGCGAGGAGACAACTTATCCAACCCAGGAGTCAGATCATGAACAAAACAAGTACATCCAAAAATGCGTGGAGGAATATGATAAAGAGGTTTATCAGGATGAAGACACGAAAAAGGAATATCCCCATGCAACACACTAGATGACATCTTGTTAATAAGGAAGCATGCAGTAAGAACAACATCAGACCATAGATACTTAGGCACATGCATGTGAGACATAAGAGTACGCGCAACATCTAAAACATGACGATGCTTACGCTCAGCTACCCCATTTTGTTGAGAAGTGTGAGAGCAAGAGGTTTGATGAATTATACCATGATATTCACAAAAAAATGAGATAGATTGTTGTGTGAACTCAAGAGCATTATCAGTACGAAGAATACGTAGATCAACAGAATATTGGGTCTTTATTTCATGATAAAAAGATTTTAGAACAGTAGGGACTTCACTTCTGTGTTTAAGCAAATACAACCATTACATACGGGAATAATCATCAACAAGAATTAGAAAATACTTGAAACCCCCCTGGACTCAATCCTAATCGGACCCCAAACATCACAATGAACTAAATCAAAAACAGAAGAGCTACGAGTCTCGACTCGCGAAGGAAAGGAAGTGCGATGGTGCTTGCCCAACTCACATGACTCACAATTAAAATCAACAGACGCAACTGGAACTAAACTACGAAGACTAGCAGAAGACAGATGACCAAGACGACAATGCCATTGATATGGAGACACAGCAGCAGAGAGAGCACTAGGAGAGACAGGTGAAACAGTATCCAAGTAGTACAGACCGCCACGCTCATGTCCTCCACCAATCGTCCTCTTCGTCTGCAAGTCCTGAAAGATACAATATGAAGGATAAAAAGTGACAGAACAATTGTGAGTTTTTGTCAGCTGACCAATAGATATTAAGCTGACTGGAAAATTTGGGGCAAACAAAACATTATCAAGGGTAATATGAGTAGTGGGTTTGACAACACCAGTGCCAGTTACAAGAGAATAGTTGCCATCAGCAAGACGAACAGATGAGAGAGAAGATGGAGAAAAAGATGTCAAAAGGGATTTTGTACCAGTAATATGGGTAGAGGCACCCGAATCCAACATCCAAGACTTACCAGGAGACACATCAAACGCAGCTACAGAGGTAGAGGCATCAGTAGTAGTAGTAGATGAAGAACTTGGCGCAGTAAACTCAATGTTATTAGCCCAAATGTGGTTTGCCAAACTTCTTCCAACACTTATCAGACTCATGATTCGAACGACCACAATGATCACATAGTCGATCATGAAACCATCGTCCTCGACCTCGGCCACGTCCCTGTCCCCGGCCACGTCCACCATACGAACCTCGACCGCGAGCAGACATAGCTGAATTATCAAACAAGGTGGATTCCGTACGCCCGGTGGAGACACGAAGAACGTGAGACAACGCATTAGACAACGTTGGAATGTCATCACTAGCCATTAAGCTATCTCGAAGTGGCTGGAGATCAGCATTAAGACCTGACAAAAATTTTGCTACCATGAATTCCTCCCACTGTTTTGCTCTTGTTGTGGCATCACAGGAAAGAGGATGATAAACTAAGATCTCATCAGCAAGGCCTTTCAAGGTAGAGAAGTAATCATTGACTGACTGAGTATCCTGAGTATGAGAGAAAAGTTTCTCATATAATTCAAATACCCGAGAGACGTTTTTGTCATTGAAGAACATCTCCCGTATAGCATCCCACATGGCTTTGGCACTATCCAAGCACATGATATTTTGACTGATAGCTGGTTCTAGGCTATTGAGAATCCAAGTCATGACGGAGCAGTCATCGGCACACCAAGTGTCGTAGTTGGTATCTGTAGTAGCAGGCGGGGCAGTTTGAACATGGCTTTTCTTCTTCTGTGATCCCAAAATAGGAGAAAAGCACGGGACCAAAGCATATAGTTGGAACCATTCAGCTTAATGGTGGTTCCAATAGGAGGTCTAAAATCAGACATGATAAAACGAGAGTAAATCCGATGCAGAGCAGTAGGCAAGAGCGCAAGCCAAAAAAGAAGTAGCGGGCAGTAGCGCAGGCAGATGATAGCGCAGAGCAACGGAGTAGGAGTAGAACAACAGACAGATAAGGTTGCAGGCAGATAACAGTTGCAGAGCAGCGGAGCCGGAGCAGAGCAGGAGCAGCGGAAGGAGCAGTTGCAGAGCAGCGGAGGCAGGAAAAAAACCCTAATTTTCGAAACCCTAATTTTTTTTATTTTTTATTTTTTTACTAAACTAGCGACGAATTCGAACCCGCTCTGATACCTTGTAGAACAGTAAAATATACAGACATAATGGAGAAAGTAGTAGTGTATATATCATTAGTAAACATAAGCCACATATATATAGTACAAGAAACTAAGCTAGGCTATGTTAAATAACCAATGTGGGATAGAAATCATATACTATATTAACACTTCTCTTACACCAATTATTTATTCAAGTAAATATAAAAATAATGAAACATCAAATATTAAACAATGCATATATCATGAATTTGAATCGACTTCCAACCCTAATATTTGTCGCCTACTATAAATGCATTGTTGTCTCATTCTCGCAATTTGAATGAGCAAAGTGGAGAACCGGTCGCGCCCTTTCCTGCATGCATCCAGTGACTGTCCATATAGCCATCATCGATTTCCTCACTTCAGGGACTGTCGTTATTACCCACAAGTGATACAGTTTTCTTCGATACAAATACGATAGCCATAGTGATGCGAGGATTGAATACGATTGTTGCTCAACTACTTACTCTGAACAATTAAAATTGATGTATATAGTAGCCCTAGCAAATTTTTAATTACCCGAATTTCCCCATCCAACCCTAATCTTTGGTGCCTTCCATAAACATATTGCTGGCTCATTTCCGTTATTAAAGGTACCAGAGAGAATCGATGGCTCCTTTTCAAGCGTGCAATTGCTGAGCCTCCTTATAGTTGTTGTTTGCCAACATGGATTGTATAAATTCTTCATTTATACAAATATGGGATCCGTGGTGTAGCAATGATTGAATACGATTGTTACTCAAACCACTTACAATGAATAATCAAAATTGACATATATAGCCCCTATCAAATTTTTTTTCCATGTGTTCCCTTCAAACCCTAATTTTTATCGCCTCCCATAAATACATTGTTGGCATATTCCCACGATTTTAAGAAGCATAGCTCCCTTTCATGCACGTCCAGTCAGTGAATTTCTCTATAGCAATCATCGATGTCCTCACTCTCGGCACTGCCTCGGCCCAACCTGTATTGCATTTATTACCCACAAGCGATACAAATATGGCACCCATGGTGTTGCAATGAATGAATATGATCGTTGATTAACCACTAGTTACTCTTACAATTCAAATGGATGCATAATAGGATTAATTTAATGGCGGAATATTAAACCTGCAGATAAGAAAAAAGCACAATTTCATGCATTCTGGAACTAACCAAACGATCCCTTAGTCAGACATACTTATTTTTTAGTGAATCTATGAGCATTGTAAAAATTCCAAAAATTCATTTCTTCAAATCAATATCTGAAACATGACAGGATCCTATTTGTAAATTTATTACGAATATAAGAAATATAAAATAGAATATACTATTTGGGCACGCATGTTATTAATTGTAGTAATAAATGATACACTCCCATATCATACATAATTCAAAATCATCCTTAATTATTAACGGTGGACAATTCTTAGTATTAAATTATTAATAACCGCACGGCATTGGCCTCTATAAAATGTGGCTGAATTTCGAACATTTCATATATCTCACTTATAAACTGAACAAAAGATGACCATTGTTTGGAGAGAAAGTTCAGTTGTGGAAGAGCTCAGGCTGCCGACCGGTTGGCGATTCGATCCAACCGACGTAGAACTGATCCAGTTCTACCTCTCAAAAATAGTGGGCTCTGAACCTCTCCCGGCTAAGGCCATGAAGGAGATCGATGCTCTCCACTTCTACCAGCACCATCCCAAGAATCTAGGTACGGATTTCGATTCATTCAATCATTTATAAATTATATTTAGAATCATATATACCTCTAATCATTTTGAATTTCGCAGTGCATGGCACGTTGAGGCTACTGGGAGAATACTTCTTGATCCATGGAGATGAATATTTCCATGGAAAAATCGACAAGATGAAACTTGTCGGCCAAGGAAATGTCGGATCCTGGAGTTACCTGGGAAATGAAGAGGAAATCTTCGATGAGGATGGAAATGTAATCGCCTACAAGATCCATTCTACCTTTTTCTCTCCCAATTCCATGAAAACAAATTGGAGAATGGAGCTCTACCGTTTGCATGTGCCCAACAATCAAGAGGTACTATATAACATTATTCATTTAATTTATAATTTATAATTTATTTATTTAATTTTTAATTTTCTTCTTAAATTTGTATTCAGGATTCAGGTAGAGAAGAGTGGGTGGTCGCAAGGATAAGAGCTCAAGAAGAGAGTTGACAAAAATCTATAATATTAGTAATTCTTTGTTTCAATTTAGTAAGCACCAATTGTTTCGAGTGTAGTGAAAAGCTGTTGTTACTATATATATTGAACAAAGTTTGGGTTTGATAAAAACAAACCCTATCCCTACATTAAAGGGTTTTAATTTCACCGAGTATACTGTTTTTTTAATATATATACTAAATGATAATATTCTCTATTAATGCATTTATTCATAAAAAATGATCCCATACTTAACTAATTAAAATTATTCATGAGATTCTCTATAATTGACATTTGATGGAATTACACTAATTGGATTTTGCATTTGTTGAAGTTAGTGATGTGAAATTTAAATATTGAGAAAATATAATCTAATAGCTCACTTATGAGAAATTCTTTGTTCCTACTGCTTTTGTCAGAATATCTGCTAACTGATCTTCAGACCGAACAAAAGGAAATTCAACAACACCAGATTCAATGTTTTCCTTGATGAAATGTCTGTCCAATTCAACGTGTTTTGTTTGATCATGCTGGACTGGATTCTCTGCAATACTGATTGTTGCCTTGTTATCAGAGAATAATCGACAAGTGTTCTGTGACACAAGCCCTAATTCACTCATCAACCCTCTAAGCCACAATACTTCCGTTAAACCGTTCCTAATACCCCCTGAACTCAGCTACAGCACTTGATAATGCCATGACCTTTTGTTTCTTGCTTTTCCACGTAACAAGGTTTCCCCCTACAAAGGTAAAGTACCCTGAGGTAGATCTTCTATCCATCGGTTCCCAGCCCAGTCATCGTCTGTGTATCCATGTACTTCAAAATGTCCATTTTCTTGAACATTATTCCATGATCAAAAGTCCTCTTCAAATATCTGATTATTCTCAATGTCGCTGCAAGGTGATCATTCTGCGGGCGATGCATAAACTGGCTAACCACACTAACTGCATAAGTTATGTCGGGTCTGGTGTGGGATAGGTAAATCAACTTACCTACTAGTCTCTGATACCTTTCTTTGTCGGCTAGTTTTGCTCCTTCTGCAATCTGAAGTCCATGATTCGCAACAATTGGTGTCTCTGTCGGTTTGCATTCCATCCTCCCTGTTTCTGCTAAGAGATCAAGAATGTACTTCTTCTGACTAATGAAGATTCATTCACTTGATCTTAAGACTTCAACTCCTAAGAAGTATTTGAGTTCCCCTAAATATTTCATCTCAAATTCCTTGGCAAGATTCTTTTTTCAACTGCTCTATCTCTTCAGTGATGATCATGTCGTCAACATAGATTATTAAACATGTTATCTTGTCTCCTTTCTTCTTCAAGAACAACGTATGATCAGCATGACTTTATTGGTAATCATATTTTTTCATCACCTCTGTAAACCTCCCAAACCAAGCTCTTGGAGACTGCTTCAACCCATACAAAGTCCTTTTTAATAAGCAGACTTCTCCAACTGCAAACTCATCTTCAAAATCAGGAGGAGCCACCATACAGATTTCCTTCTTCAGCTCACCATGTAGGAAGACATTTGTTACATCGAACTGATGCAATGACCAGTCCTTATTGGCTGCAATAGATAGTAGTACTCGTACAGTGTTCATTTTAGCCACATGGGAGAATGTCTCTGAGTAGTCTACACCGTATGTCTGAGTGTATTCTTTTGCCACTAAGGGGGCTTTGTATCTTTCAATGGATCCATCTGGTCTTCTTTTTATCGTAAATACCCATGTGCAACCTACAGGTTTCTTCCCTTCAGGAAGAAGACACTTCACCCAAGTGTGATTCCTTGCCAATGCTTTTAACTCCAACAACACTGTTTATCTCCAATATTTGACTTTCATAGCCTCCATCCATGTCTGTGGGATTTTTTCTTCATCATATAAAGCAGCTTCAAACGCCCTTGCCATCTTTGTCATGTTTGCCTTGGCCATATTTCCAATCATGTATAGTGACCATCTGTCTATCTTCTCTAGAGAATACCGTTTTGACGGGATTCATCTCGTGCTCCTTGGAGGTAGGATGTATTGTTCGGTATCCCCATCTATAATCTCATCATGTATATTGTCAGTAGTAAGGGAATTCTCAACGACACCAAAGTGGGAGGCGATGTCGGGTGAGCAATGGGCTCCTCGGGCTGTACAGTAGGTAAGACTTGCTTGGGGCATAGATGTATCTGACTCGGGTTGATCTCCAGTAGGATTATGATTAATGGTCGCAGGTGTCCAACTTAACATGTCACTAGCATTGAAGTCTATTTCACTCTCTCCCTGGCTGGTAAGTTAATTATTGTAGAAGAATTCTGTTTCTAGGAAGGTGCAATTCATGGTTGTGATGATGTGGCTGGTTTTGGGATTGTAGCATCTATAGCCTTTTTTATTAGACCTATATCCAACAAAGACACATTTGACGGCACATGAAGAAAGTTTTGTACGCTCATGTTTTGGGATATGGACATAAACAGAGCAACGAAATATACGGGGATCTAGAGATAATGCAGGAGGAATATTGGTTAGTGTGGACAGGACTTGGAGAGGGTTTCTTTTGTCAAGTATTTTTGTCGGAAACGGTTAATAACGTAGGCAGATGTGGCAACGGCTTCTGGCCAGAAGGATTTTGGGACTTTGAGTCAAAAATAAGGGCCTAGTCTTTTCAAGAATAATACGGTTCTTACGTTCGGCTACCCTATTTTGCTCAGCTGTATATGCACAAGAAGTTTGGTGTACTAAACCAGTTTGGGCACAAAAATCTCTCATTTTGGTGTTAACAAATTCCACCCCCCCATTATCAGACCTAAGGGTTTTGATTTTTGTATTGAACTGAGTAAGGATCAATTTATAAAAAACTGTAAACCTTTTAAAACATCATATTTGTTTTTTAGAAAATACACTCAAGTCACGCGAGTGCAATCATCAATAAAAGTAACAAAATACCGAAATCCCCCTCCCCGAGTACTGGAGCCGGACCCCACACATCAAAATGAACAAGCGAAAAAATAGAATCAACTCTAGTATTACTGGGTTTAAAAGTCTGTCGTTGGTTCTTGGCCAAAATACAAGTCTCACACTCAAAAGTTGAAATCTTAAATAGGTTTTGAAATAAAATATTCAAATAACTAGAAGACGGGTGTCCTAACCGCCTATGCCACAACCATATGTCCCGTTCCAAAGATCTGTGAGCCAGCATTGCCCTGTCAGTTTGAGCTATCTCGTCTACATAGTACAACCATCGGCTCTCAGTGCCATGCCCAATGATCGTCCCCGTCCGGATATCCTGTAGTAAACAAAATTTTGGATGCATCAAGATAGTGCAATTGAGTTCCCTAGTTACATGACTAATAGACATTAATTTTTGTGACAAAGATGGAACATAGAGACAATTTGATATTGTCAAAGTGGGAGAAATTTTCACAGTTCCCGCCCCTTCCACAGGAGCCAAATCACCAGCATCGGCTTCCACATAAGTACGTTTAGCTTGAAACAATTCACCAAAATCAGATCTATCATATGTCATAGTGTCTGTCGCTCCACAATCAAATATCCATCCCCTATCATCTTCTATAACAGGTTTTTTAACATGACAAGCCATGGGATTTTCAGAATCATTATCAAGGATTGAAAAATGATTACTACACATAATTCTGGGGTCAATTTGCAATGTATCACAACTCTGGGGTACAATTTCCAAATCAGGCATGTAATGGGGTCATTATCTAGATATGAGGTAGATTGTGGGTTTAGGTTTAAAACACTAAACCTGTTACCTCCAAAGCTTGTCTGCGCCGCGAGATTAGCTCTCACTCCCGTCGACTGCGCCTCCTTACCGTCGACCGCTTGGTTCGCCGCCCACCACCAGCCGGCTGGCGTCTCCGTCGGACCACTTCTTATTCGTTGGTTGGAAAACTGACGGCGGATGTCCCCCTAGCCGTCTAGTTCTGATTTGGCTGCTTACGCCCGTCCTCCCACCATTCTGGGTATCCTATTAACTGGAAACATGTTTCTTTAGTATGTTGAGGCATCTGACAATAGGTGCAATAAAGTTTGGATTTGTCTTCATTTTCCTTCCGATTTGAGGCAGATTCGGTCGGAGGTTGGCCCCGTCGTGGCAGTTGCGGTTGCTGGCCATGCGTTGACTGTCGGTTCTGTTGATGGGGAGGAGGAGGGTAACCTTGACGGATTCCGAATCCGGCGCCGATGCCGAAAACTGGAGGTTGGGGCTGCCTCCAAATCTCGTTCCATCCTTCCTCTTGCTTCAAAATCCCAAGCGCGGTCTCAGCGTCGGGTGCAGGGTCTTCCTTAAAAACTCCCTTTGGAGTCCATCGTATTTGATGTTCACGCCAGAGAGGAACTGATGGAATCTCTTGATTTTTGTCTCCATCTGACAGATCTTGACCCCTTCGTCGCAACATGTGTATGGGCAGGGCTTCCGGTTATCCATCCCGACCCATAAGTTCTGAAGCTCCGCCCAGTAGGCTTCGAGTGTATCGGTTCCTTGAACCAACTTGTTGGTTCGATCCTCCATATCATATATCTAGAATGGATCCTTGCGAGCTCCAAACGTGGTAGTGAGGCTCTGCCACGTTGCGGCCACAGTTTGGTGTTGAGCAAACTGTAACACCAACCGTTGTTCCATATTTTGGATCAACAAAGAAAAAATGACGTAATCTGTCGTCTGCCATGCTTTGAATTTCGAGTTGTCTTTCTTGGGTGGATTCGTATCGCCTTCAAGATGGTCGAGCAATTCACGACCTCCAACTGCTATTTGCATTAGATGGGACCAGACATTAAAATTATTCCCATCTAGTTTGACTCCTATTGAATCTGATTCGATTGTTTTTGTGGCCATCGGTTGCTTTCACTTGATTTTGCTAATTGGTGCAGGTTCGGGGCTGATATGAGTCGTGTGTTGTTGCCTGATTTTAGTCGAGGGTTTGAGGAAGGTCCGAACGATGATGAATGTGTTCTTAGTTCGAAGATTCGATTGAATCGTCTGGATTTGGGACGGGTGGGCAGATTTGTTTGATTTCTGGGCTGTTTGTTGAGGAACTGTAATGAACAAGATTCTGAGTTCTTGTGCTTTGAAAAAACGACTTATGTTTAGGGTTAGGATCGTATGGCTCGTGATACCATGTTGAACTGTATTGGGGAGAATATTTTTCTCTTTACTGTATAATGTAATCTCTCTTAAATAGAGAATGCAAGACGTGTAGTTATTCTAGGAAAATATTTACACACTAATTAGGTTCTACAAATAAGGAATGTAATTCCTGATTTGATTGCCTATGATCTTCCTTGATTTATTCTTGATTTGCACATATCTTGTTAACATGTTAGTGGAGAATAGAGCACACTCTTATTTGTGAGAAGAAGTTACTAAAAGTAGAAGTAGACTATTTTTTTAGGATAAACCAAAATGATAATAGTTTCTATTTTTATAAAAGGAAATGAATATATTCGGATTGGATTTGCACACGTCAAATCATATATGCTACGACATACTAGTATAAAGCAATAATTTATCGGTTTTTCTTTTGCTAAGCATTAAATTGTGTGTGGTTGATTTTTAATAGAGATCGATGTTTTGTGTGCAATTATAGTTTTGAAACTTATTTAATTATATAGTTTTTATTGGAAATTCAAATACACTATTAATAACGTGGACCGCATTAACCACTAACACTATTTCCACTACTATTTCTCTTTCTCTCTCTTAGTTTGACAATTGTACATTAAAATCTTTGCCCAACCAATAATGTGGGTTAATCAAATTTTAATTTATGGGTTGAAAATTTTCAGTCCTCATTCTCTAAATTTAGCGGGCGATTCGAGCAAGCCCACAGATAATAGATTATATTGACATCCATATTTTTAAAGAACGGAGCAGTGGTATACAATATACACTAGTGCAGTGAGGAGTTTTTACTATAATAAACAAAGTTTAGTGAAGATAATAACAAACCCTTATTATTTTGACCAATTGTACAATATTTATTTTATTTAGCTTACATAAATGATATTGATACCTCAAATATTCATGAAAATAATTGATCCCATACTTAACTAATTAAAATTATGTTTGCCCTCAAAACTCATCCCAAATTGCCAATTGGATGGAACCACATTAGTCTCCTGAATGACTGAGCCATCACTAGCGGTCACCTCAAAAGAGAGCCTCTTTCTGAGTAGGCTCTGAGTGACCTGCCAGTTTTTGCCCCAGTTCCGGCTCATCGGAACCCAGTTAGATGAGCTAGAGCTTCGGACCCTCACGGACGTGACATCCCTAACGCCTCCGACGTTGTAGACGAGGACGATTGTCCAGTAGTTGTTCCCGCCCATCACAAACTTGACCCCGCCCTTTTTCCCGCACTTGACGTGGTGGTACAAGACCGGGACGACCCCGGCCTTGTACTCCGCAATCTTGAGGTACATCGGCTTGGCTAGGTCGAAATGCTTCTGAGGAGGATTGAACCATATGTCATGGTCCTTGGTGTAGTCCAGAGGGCAGAAGTTAGTGGCGGTCACGCGGATCGTGCCCTTCTTGCAGGCCTGTGGGGCGTTCACGCACATGATTTGGAAGCACGCACCGCAGGCCGCGCCGTCATGGAAGAGGGTCGTGCTTAGAGCCGTCGTCTCCTGGTTGTACCCATGCTCGATTACGTTCGTGTATCCACGTGCCGCACCTATGTACGATCACATAATCATTTTCAGTCATTCAATCACGTTTTGCACTTTTCTTAATTCGGGTTTATCCTACAATTTTAAAAATCATCCAGAAAAATCATTCACTTTGGATTTATTCTCAATTATTCCATGATTGAATGTTTCAAGTCACATATGCAAAGTATATACTCCTTTCGTCCCATAAAAATATGTGCACTTTCCATTTTCGTCCGTCCCACAAAAATATATGCTTTCATTTTTGAAAAGTTATATCAATTTAAAAATATAGGTCTCGCTATCCACTGACACCACTTTAACTATCATTTCTCCTCCTCTCTCTTACTTTACCGTATCATTCTCCCCATCTTTCTTACTTTGCCAATTTTGTCTTAATTCTCGTTCCATATCTGTTGCCCATATTTTTATGGAACTGAGGTAGTATATTGTTCACCATTTTTCAACCAAACAATGTCTCTTTTTATGCATAAATAAACAACATTTTCTAATTCATCGGCCATGTACGTATGTTTTTGGCTTCCAAATCACATAAAAATTTCACCAAAAAAACCATTATGAAACTTTATAATTTTTTTGACTAATTTTCAAAATTGCGAAACAAACCACATTTTAACCAAACTTCATATAGTTTTTTTTGGCAATCATTATGAAACTTTATAATTTTTTTAACTAATTTTTAAAATTGCGAAACAAACCACATTTTAACCAAACTTCATATAGTTTTTTTTGGCAATTTTCCCTAAATTAATAATTTAAAAAGTACACGCTATAATTTAAACATAAATTTACTAAATACCCATTCCATCAATGGC
This sequence comes from Salvia splendens, assembly GCF_004379255.2. Lineage (NCBI taxonomy): Eukaryota > Viridiplantae > Streptophyta > Magnoliopsida > Lamiales > Lamiaceae > Salvia > Salvia splendens. The sequence goes on along the minus strand of NC_056053.1, from coordinate 21,607,655 downwards.
ATCGGATGGGCCGTAATCCCATCCACTAACGGCAAAAGCAACACCAAAAATTACTGAAATAGCTACTAAACTATACAACATCGCTCCACCAAAACCCATGAAACTAATATCACAATCTTATATTCAAATATTGCTACAAATTATGTTTCTTGAGACGTTAAGCTTGTCTATTTATAATCGTCGTCATGAAATTTTGCTGTGATTATTATCATATTGACTGACTTTGTATTGCCAAAATATATAGTGGAGTATATATAAAAGGAAACGACATTTGATGGAATTTAAGAGATTTTGCATTTGCTCAAACAATTTCTATCTTTAGGAATTAGTATTTGCTATTTCAAGAATAATAGCTAAGTATATCGAAGTATTGGATTACAATATCTAAAAGTAAAACTATTTTTTTGTTATCATTGTAAATATACTCCTTCCGTCCTTTATAATTTGTCATCCGACACGATTTTTAAAAAATGTAATAAAAAGTGCGTTGAAAAATTTAGTGGTATGTGGGTCATATTTTTATATATTAAGTTTATAATAAAATGTGAGTGAGAATGAGTTAGTGGAATGTGAGTGTCATTATAAAAAATGGTAAAAGTGAAAGGTAAAAAATTTTTAGGGGCGGACGAAAAATGATAAAAGTGAAAGGTGACAAATTTTTAAGGAGTAGTTTTCATTTTGATTACACGCATATCAGTATACATCAAATTGCATTAAATTTTATTTGCATGATTATAGAGATTGGCTATTACTTTCAACAAATTTATTTTTATTTATAAAAATATAAACACGTTGTATTCAAAACATAAAATATTAAGTGTATAGTATAAAATTCATTTGCATTTTATCAATTCATTAATTTGTGTCATTTACATGCCTTGAAAAGGCTATCTTAATTAGTAAATTTTCTATTTAGCTAATGATGATAATATTTGAATTATATATGTACAAGAAAGTTATTGGTGATTGAGCTGGGAGCTCTCTCGATGAGACGATGATCACTGAGTGCACTATCTTTACCAGCTCCATAAGTATTTGTTTTCAACTATTAATTGGGCCAATCTATCAACCCAAATAAGAGATCATAAATAAAAGCCCAAGAAAGTACTCCCTCCGTCTATGAAAAATAGAGCACATTTGTCATTTTTTGTTGTCTACGAAAAATATAGCACATTTTAAAAAAGAAAGTTTTCAACAAGTTCTCTCTTACTTTTTTCCCTTCTCTCTTATTAATATATGGACCCCACATTCCACTAACACTACTTCTCTCTTACTTTTTTCTCTTCTCTCTTACTAATAATATGGACCTCACATTCCACTAACACTACTTCTCTCTTACTTTTTTTCTCTCTCTTACTAATTATATGGACCTCACATTCCACTAACATTATTTATCTCTTACTTTTTCCCCTTCTCTCTTACTTTACCAATTGCACATTAAAACCCGTGTCATTCACAATGTGTCCTATTTTTCATGGACGGAGGGAGTCCTATAAATTAAATCATACTTATCCTCCATACTTAATGAATCAACAAGCAATGTGGAATATTAAGCAAAAACTATCACAACATAGAGGGGTGTCTTGGATGTTACCATTCTCCAAAAGAAGTTAATATCCTCTTAAACATACATTTTTAGAGATGTTTTTAGGCAGTTAAGTCTTTAGTTCTCTTACTAGTTTGGTCTTCATATTTTATCCCAAATGTGGGGAAATTAAGAAAGAATAAGTAGTGTTGAAAGTATATGTTATAAAAGAAAGTTTTATTGAAGATATATACACATCACACAGAGACAAACTTGTCAAAATCTAAAGTTGTCCTTAATTTATTATCATCCACCGGCACAAATTAAAATAAGTGAATATATAATTAAATACGTCTCCCTCGGAGGAGACTTGTAACTAATCATTATCAATTTTGAATGTTCAAATTTTAATAGCCCAATTAAAATTTAGGAATTATATTTAAACTACTTGCTTACTAGTAATATTTTAAAGTACTACAAAGGAGCATGACTTTACACCGAAAGAGGCGAAGAGCAAAAGTTGTTGGCATCACTTTTCTTTTCTTTCTATTTATTTATCTTCTTTAAATAATGAAGATATTATACGATGTGTTAAATAAGTCTAATCGTGATTTACACGTGTAATCCAAATATTTTTTTTCTGCCTTCATAAACCAAGTCACATTTTCTTCAGAGACTCGAGGTTTCTTGGCTGGCTCAATGGGTAGCGAACGCTGCAGATATTTGATAAATCATTCAATTAGTAAGATAGATTTTTGATATCTAATTAATCAGTCATCCATTGCTGCAAATAATATGAAATAAAACGACATTAATATAAATAATTTTACGATCCCCAAAAGGTACTCCATTATTTTAAAATTTAATTTAAGGTTTGCATAAAAAAACTTTAGGTTCGAACTTTATGTGTCTATTATATTGTTTTTAAATTATTTTTTTCTAAAATATAAAAGCTATTTGTCGATGTAGCATTATATTCTTAAATTTGATATCAGTGTTAGTTATCATACGTGTTTAACTGTTTATGCACCGCCCTCCAATAGCGACCTTTGTCCACTTCACAAAATTTTAATTCCACGAAAATAGACTTTATATATTTAATGTTGATTGTTGATCATTAACATAAAGCAAAATAGACATTTTAATTAGTTGTGTGGATTCAACATATGATAATTTTTTTAAGGGAAAATATAATTGTAACATTTTATGAAAAAAATGAGTGGTGAGTCTAATCTCTATAGATCTATTGCTTATATAGAAAAGCTTTTTTTCTAACTAATAAATACTATATGATAATAAATTTATAGATCATGTGACTCAAATTTATGACACCTTTGATCCAGAGAAAAACTTTATTGTTTAGTTAGATGTATCTGAAAGGATCTTTTTGAAAACGATAATGTAAAGTTAATATGACGTAGAAAATAGCTATAATTATTTATAAGTATGATTTTCTTCATCTCATTTTTCATATTTCACCTTTTAATTTAATTTTTTTCATTTTAATATTTTCACTTCCCTTTTAAGTGTGATCATAAAATATGTGATTGCACATCACATAATTATCTAATTAACTTTATCATGTTAATTATTGTGTTAAATAAATAAAATATCTGAAATAGGACTAAAAAAGTTGGGTGACCATCAGTTCAATTGTTGCAGTTCCTGCTACCCAAACTCGATATATTTTCGATATAGTATATGTAAATTGTAAAACCAAAGATCTTATGCTTTTCTTTCGTTATAAGTTTATAACTAGTTTTAAAAAAATTCTATAGGAAAATCTCTTTCTATTGAATATCTGTGCATAATAAATGCAATATCTTTTCTGAATTTTTTAAATTCAAATTTATGCCTTTATTTATTTGTATTTTTTTTCATTTGCTTTTGTCACCTAACCTCTCTCTGCGCCAACATGATAGTAGTACAGTTGTACACATGATATTTTAAAAACTAATTATTTATCTAAAAATGAAAATATCAACTTTCGAAATATAAGTTTTTTTAATTAAGTAATATTCAGACAAGAATGAACCAATAATAATAAGTAGGGTTGAAAGCTTTAAAACCAATTTAACACTGCCATGTGCATATATGACGAATGGTGTTGCTCATTGCATTTTCTCACTCTTATTATTAAATATTATTTCTTTCTTATTTCTTTTTGTTTTTTTCTTCTAAAATAAAATGTATTCTTTTCCCAAAATTATATAATTAGATTCGCTATCGCATGTCATATTTTAGTTTTGGACTTCTATAGAATTATATTATTTCGGATATACAATGCCCAATATTATCTAGAAAATAAAATTAATGACTAATACCCAACTATATTTCTTATTCAATTAATAAATTGAGAGTTCAAACCACCGTGCACAACCATGTTACCTATTCGACAGGAACCTAAATCTATCGTGTATGTGAAAATTATATTTATAATAATAGCCTATTATTAAAGGGTACGATTAAAATAAATATCAGTACATTTTTTAATTGGACGTGTTAAAATTCTTAATATCTGGTCCCACGTCGGCTTGGTGATTATCCTAGTTCATCTATAAAATTATGGATAACCCTCGTGAGTGGTCCATTTCTAATATAGTATCAGAGCGGGCCCAAGTCGATGATGGATTTATCTCTTTATCTCTTCTCTTACCTATCCACGTGATGGAAGTCCGATGTGTCATTCCGGCCCACACGTGAGAGGGCGTGTTGAAAATTCTTAATATTTTGTCTCACATCGGCTCGGACCAATTCGGTTTAGACAGACATCAGATTTCTGCAGAAAAGGTAGGGGAAAAAGTTAAGAAGAAAGTTTGAAAATCGCCTTAAAACTAAAGTACAAAGCGATAAATAGAAAAATTAAAAGATGCCTTGAAATATCATTAATAATCTGGGCCGTCAAAAGTATCGCAGCTTTTAGTGATGATTGGCCAGGATTCAGCCTCTGAAAAAATCCAAATATAAAACCCAATCCACTTCAGCTAATCATGTCTTTCCACGTCATCGGCAGTTAAGGGTTTAACGGTAATCACGTACACCCAATCCAAGGTAGCACCGAAATTTTCGTGCAACTGTTAGTTCAGACATGAGTGGGGCCTGTTTCGAGTTAAAACAAATGAATATCTTTCTTTTTTTTACTAAGAGTAGTAATAAACTCTGAATATTCACAAATTTTGATGTATTTTTTTATTAATAATTTTGAAGAATAAAATTTAACATGATCCTGCAATTAAACATAATGTCATTATAACAATATATGTCACGCCCGCATTTTCTAAGGATAGAAAACACGGTTGATCGCGACTAGGGGAGGATTAAAGAAGCGGGGAAGAAAGGGGAAAACACCACAAATCGACCATAGCTCGAAACAAATGGGAATAGTTCGAATAAAATCAGAGTATCTCAACAATCAACAACTCAAAAGAAACAATATTTAGCGGAAGCATTTCGAGAGTAGAATAATGCTATGTATGAAGACACAACATATTCTTGACATTTGGTAGACATTCTTCACTTTTATGCTCAACACCCACCGCGCTCGTCACCGTTCAACCTGCACATAGGGAAAACATATGCAGGGCTGAGTACTTGATGCACTCAGTGGACACACGCCAAAATCATAGTTTGTCATGCCATAACAGTGCAACCTTGGGGTTTTGAGTGTAAAGAAAATAACCCAAGTACACTAAAATAGATTTCACAAATTCGACTGCGCAGTCATTTTCAGATATTGCCACCCTTATTTCCACCATCATACACTATCTGATCCAACGGGTGACAAGGGGCGTGGCCACACCCCAGGTCAACTAGACCGGCCAACTTGCTCTCAGATGGCTCCCGGTCTCGTGTACACTAGCCTGAGGGTTCGCAGCCCAACAGACCCGAATTCGATTAACATATGTGGTAAACCACTTCAGATAGGTTTCAAAGCAAAACAGTTGGCAAGACAAACAGTTCACCTCCATAAACATTTCCGGAACAAAGTCCGTATTAAAGATAACCCACAGTATAGTAGGGTAGAAAAGCCCACCTCAATCGTCTAGAGCCTTAACTTTTGTTCCATTTCATTCTCGAAAAGCTTGCATGAAAACGTCCATTGATTGAATATACTCCAGCCATCTCCTTAATTATACAAAGTGGCCCAAAACATTAAAATAAAACCTTTGGCCCAATCATTAAAATAAAACAAAAGCCCAAGTTTCTCTCTTCTCACCTTACGTGAAATTCCCAAATTCCGTCGCCCCTTCCGTTTCACTCCACGCCGCCGGTCATTTCACCACAGCTCACTCACCGTCGGTCAACATGACGGTGCTCCCATTCCGGCGATTGGATTCTTATCTCCGTTTTCCCCAAATCGAATTCTCCACCGTTGAAGTCGTCGCTACTGTTTCTGTGCAGCCATCGTCGTCACAGGTTCGGGCTCACCGTCGTTCACTGACGGCTTCACCCCTGCTGTTCGGAGACGCCGCCTCTGCTGATTCTTCCATCTCCTCCGGGAAGACGCTGCTGCTGATTCTGCCATCTCCACGTCCACCGCTGTCGCTCGGCGCCGCAGCAGCCGCTGCGTCGCCGCTCCGGCAGCCTCGCCAATACGATGCCTGTCCGCTTCTCCTCGATTCGCCGCCGCTGCCCTCTCGGAATTTCATCAATGCGCTGTTGTTGGCCGCCGGTTGCGAGGCTGCTGATCGGGAAAGAGGCGTCGCAAATCCAGCACCGCATCATCCCGGTCTGCGTTCCTCGTTGCTCTGTATCTCTCACATCATTTCTCTGCTCTATCTTGTTTCTCTCTAACTCTCTAACTCTTTGTTTTCTTTGGAATTTATTTTCCAGTGATGAAACGTGGTGAAAGGTAGAAAGTATATAGATGGTCTCACGTTGAAAGTATAAACTGATTTGGTTCATATCTTCCGGTGGTTACTGATCATGGCCAAAAATTCCTCAACAGAAAAGGGAGTGGCTGATTTTGTGGGATTGCAATAACAATGAGGCTCACTTGGGCTCTTAATAATTGGGCTTCCTCAAGAAAAGAATTGGCTTGATAAAATAATGGAAACGATCATGGCCCGATTTCTATTAACAGCTTTAGCCCATTCTATTAATCATCGAAAAGAATTGAAGGCAAAAATTTCAGCTACGTAAACAACGTTTTGGAGAACAAATAAAAGGTAGAAAAAGTCGGGGTATTACAATCTACCAATCTTAACAAAAATTTTGTCCCGAAATTTGCTTACATCCTTCGAATGTAGAAATTCTCCATCATCTTGTCTTCCAAGCAGCTTCGTCATATTGTTTAATTAACATTGTAGTTGAACGTCACGTCACTGCTACTTTTAAAAAAATTACGCGAGATTAGATTATGTTAAATTAAATCGAGCACTTCGCATCATCCCTCTTTGTCTTGCACCCTCTCTTGCGTTTGAACTTCATTTCGTCTTCGCTATCCTCCACTTCTTGAAATCTTCCTCGTATTCTTTTTTTGTTCTTGTCGTTCAGGGAAAACGTAGGAAATAGTAAAATAATTCACACATAAAACTTGCTCCAACGTCTCACGCCATTCCAAGAAAAGTTTCATGGTCCACCGGCCTCCATTCGCACTCTCGCTCTCCTTGCCTCGTCGTGCCTTGACAAATTAGGGATTCGCCCAATACTTTCAGATTCTCGTTCGTTTTCGTCACTCGAGAAAGTGATAGATTATCTCAACTTAAAACTAATGTTCGCGCGTATTCAATCTAGCCTACAACATAAGCACTCTATGTTCGCAACATACTTCATCATCATTCATACTTAAAGATAACCAAGTATAACACACAACATTTTAACATCCCAAAGTAAAAACACTTTCATACTTTAAAACTCAAACTCGAAATCAAAGTCGTAATTTCTTTTCAAAACTTGCTCTTTTCTCAAACATCAGAAAATACTATTCTCAACTCGAAATCAATCTCTCAAAGAAAGATTCTACTTCCTCCTTCTTATAAAAATTTTCTCCTCTTTCTTTCTCAAATTTTTTTTCTCGTCGTCCTTTCTCCGAAACTTTCTCATAAAAATTTTCCCATAGAAAATATATTACCTCTTTCTTGGTTGAGCGTGGTGAAGCGGGATGTTGAGCCTTCAATACACAATTATTATATATCTTCTCTTATTTTATTTTATTTTATTATTTTAGTCTAGCGAAACAAGACTAGACTAAGGCTGAAAAAGATTCTCGGGTCCAGAGCGGAAAGAAAAATTGCTCTGATACCACTTTGTCACGCCCGCATTTTCTAAGGATAGAAAACACGGTTGATCGCGACTAGGGGAGGATTAAAGAAGCGGGGAAGAAAGGGGAAAACACCACAAATCGACCATAGCTCGAAACAAATGGGAATAGTTCGAAAAAAATCAGAGTATCTCAACAATCAACAACTCAAAAGAAACAATATTTAGCGGAAGCATTTCGAGAGTAGAATAATGCTATGTATGAAGACACAACATATTCTTGACATTTGGTAGACATTCTTCACTTTTATGCTCAACACCCACCGCGCTCGTCACCGCTCAACCTGCACATAGGGAAAACATATGCAGGGCTGAGTACTTGATGCACTCAGTGGACACACGCCAAAATCATAGTTTGTCATGCCATAACAGTGCAACCTTGGGGTTTTGAGTGTAAAGAAAATAACCCAAGTACACTAAAATAGATTTCACAAATTCGACTGCGCAGTCATTTTCAGATATTGCCACCCTTATTTCCACCATCATACACTATCTGATCCAACGGGTGACAAGGGGCGTGGCCACACCCCAGGTCAACTAGACCGGCCAACTTGCTCTCAGATGGCTCCCGGTCTCGTGTACACTAGCCTGAGGGTTCGCAGCCCAACAGACCCGAATTCGATTAACATATGTGGTAAACCACTTCAGATAGGTTTCAAAGCAAAACAGTTGGCAAGACAAACAGTTCACCTCCATAAACATTTCCGGAACAAAGTCCGTATTAAAGATAACCCACAGTATAGTAGGGTAGAAAAGCCCACCTCAATCGTCTAGAGCCTTAACTTTTGTTCCATTTCATTCTCGAAAAGCTTGCATGAAAACGTCCATTGATTGAATATACTCCAGCCATCTCCTTAATTATACAAAGTGGCCCAAAACATTAAAATAAAACCTTTGGCCCAATCATTAAAATAAAACAAAAGCCCAAGTTTCTCTCTTCTCACCTTACGTGAAATTCCCAAATTCCGTCGCCCCTTCCGTTTCACTCCACGCCGCCGGTCATTTCACCACAGCTCACTCACCGTCGGTCAACATGACGGTGCTCCCATTCCGGCGATTGGATTCTTATCTCCGTTTTCCCCAAATCGAATTCTCCACCGTTGAAGTCGTCGCTACTGTTTCTGTGCAGCCATCGTCGTCACAGGTTCGGGCTCACCGTCGTTCACTGACGGCTTCACCCCTGCTGTTCGGAGACGCCGCCTCTGCTGATTCTTCCATCTCCTCCGGGAAGACGCTGCTGCTGATTCTGCCATCTCCACGTCCACCGCTGTCGCTCGGCGCCGCAGCAGCCGCTGCGTCGCCGCTCCGGCAGCCTCGCCAATACGATGCCTGTCCGCTTCTCCTCGATTCGCCGCCGCTGCCCTCTCGGAATTTCATCAATGCGCTGTTGTTGGCCGCCGGTTGCGAGGCTGCTGATCGGGAAAGAGGCGTCGCAAATCCAGCACCGCATCATCCCGGTCTGCGTTCCTCGTTGCTCTGTATCTCTCACATCATTTCTCTGCTCTATCTTGTTTCTCTCTAACTCTCTAACTCTTTGTTTTCTTTGGAATTTATTTTCCAGTGATGAAACGTGGTGAAAGGTAGAAAGTATATAGATGGTCTCACGTTGAAAGTATAAACTGATTTGGTTCATATCTTCCGGTGGTTACTGATCATGGCCAAAAATTCCTCAACAGAAAAGGGAGTGGCTGATTTTGTGGGATTGCAATAACAATGAGGCTCACTTGGGCTCTTAATAATTGGGCTTCCTCAAGAAAAGAATTGGCTTGATAAAATAATGGAAACGATCATGGCCCGATTTCTATTAACAGCTTTAGCCCATTCTATTAATCATCGAAAAGAATTGAAGGCAAAAATTTCAGCTACGTAAACAACGTTTTGGAGAACAAATAAAAGGTAGAAAAAGTCGGGGTATTACAATATAGTCCTATTATAGAAGGTCAAATTGCCAGATAAATTATACCTCGTCTCATTATAGTTGGAATGTTTTGTATTTAATAAAAAAATTTGTGTACTATATTTTTGAGTTAAATGAGGAGATAATAAAGTAAGAGGGGGAGGAAAAGTAAAGAATGTGATGTTTATATTTTATGAAGTGTGCAATTTAGAGTGAGACATTTCAAAAGAAAAAATGTGTAGAATGATGGTATGGAGGGAATAAAGATTGTCAAATTCATGTTTGTCCCACAATTTCCAAAATATTTAAAAAATATCACAAAAGATTAAATTTTCACAAGTATCTTATCCCTCCCTTTCCATCAAATTACGTTTTGGTATGATAGTCGGCTTAAAACAAATGGATAAAACGTTGTTACGAACTTAGTTAGACACTCTTGTTATGCCCAAAGCCATTTTGTCCAGATATTTAACGTATACCACATAAGGTCGTACTAATTAGATACTCCACTCGTCCCACAATAAAAGTCTTATTTTGTCATTTCCGTATGTCCCAAAATAAGAGTCATATTTTACTTTTACCATAAATGGTAAATAAGTCTCACATTCCACCAACTTATTTCACTCACACTCTATTATAAAACTAATACTATATATAAGTGAGGAATAATACGACTACTATTATGAGATAGGAGGAATAATATTTTTCAAATTTTGAAAAATGTAGGACATGCCAGAAACAATCTTTCCTAACTTATACTTCGTCCGTCCCACAATAATTGTCACTCTTTTCCATTTCAGCGTCCCACAAAAATTGTTACACTTCATTTTACCATAAATGGTAAGTATGTCACACATTCCACTAACTTAATTCACTCACATTTTATTATAATAACAATATAAAAAAGTGGGTCTCACATTCCACTAACTTTTCCAACCTACTTTTATTTATATTTCTTAAAACATATGCCCACAATAAAAGTGACAATTATTATGAGACGGAGGAGGGAGTATCACAATTCTTCCTCTATGTATAACTTATTAAAATTAAAACTTAAAAATAATTTTTATTTTAATTGTGATCTATCACTCACGATTAAAGTGAATAAATGGACGCATATAAAAATTATAGATTATAATGAAATTCAATACTACTCCCTCCGTCATCATTAGAAATCCCGGTTTATTATTTTAGTCCTTTTGTCATTAGAAAATTCGGTTCAATTTTACTATAAATAATAGGCAGACCTCATTTTCCACCAATTTATTTCTATTATTAAACTAACATATAATAGGTCTCCCAATCCACTATTTTTATCCACCCTTTTATTTTTATATATTTCTTAAAATTTATGTTGAAGAGTATTATAAACTCCATAAAAGTGGCATTCACAATAACCCAAAATTATGGGGGTACAAATGAAACGATAAATTTTATCTGGGCCCACCGAAAAAACATGTGGCTCAGAAACAAGATATGTAATGACGTAGCATCAACATCCTTAAAACCCCACTCGAGCGCTGATTAAATTCAATTTTTCTACAAAGATATCAAAATCATTCCATTCAGCCTTGCCAACGAAGCTTTTTTCCCCTTTTCACACAATCTTTTTCCGAATTACTCTTCATTTTATTCATTTCTCACTCTTAGATTAATAGCAAAGAGAAAATGAAGACGCTGAAGGAACCGGAGATAAAGCTGTTCGGTCGGAAGATCTACTTCCCCGAGAACGCCGCCGCTGGAGAACTCTCCGGCGAGAGCAGTGATTGTGATCGCTTATTGGAAAATAACAGAGAAGAAGCTGAATCCAAAAAACAGGAGCATAGAGATGAGGTAGATTTTGTTCAAACTGTACATGTTTTACTTTCCTTTTCTGGAATTGTGAATCTGGTTTTTTTGGGGGTTCTTTAGTTCATGTTTGGTTTGATGTGGAAATTGAAAGATGCTTATTTATTTAGTTTTTTTGTGTCAATTTTAATTGCAAATGTTATATATGTTTTTTTATCAGTTTGATTTGGATCAATCTGAACTGGAATTTCGATTTGACATAGTCAAATCGTCTAATTTTTGCTCTTACTTTCCTGTTTTAGCATTTCCCTTTTGACTATTCCCTGTTTTAAAGATTCAAAGCAAATTGACATTTTAGAAGTATTGATACCCTTTCTCTGCTCTGTTTTCCTTACACCATTGGTTTGTAGAAAAGGGGATGTTAGTTCTTGTCGGGGTGCAAATCATATCCCACATCGAGGAATAAATAAAATTGCAAAGAATATATAAAGTCTACTCCAACTCTGATAGTCTTTTGGGAAGTGTATGACTGTAGGATGTCTTTTGGGAAGTGTATGAAGAATAAAATTGTGAGGTCTTTTTAAATCCAAAGCGAACAATATCATACTAATACATAAAGTTAACATGAATTTGTATGTTGGAAAATTTAGGAGGTAGCAGAAGGAGAAACCAGTGCCGAAAATTCGGAATCACAGATCACGGATGCTCCATCGGAGTCAGACAAGAATCCGAAAACACCCCCGACCGACGAAGACAGCAAGTCGGAAAAAGAGGAGAAGAGCGAGACGACCAACTCGGAGCAGAAGACTCTAAAGAAGCCAGACAAAATCATCCCGTGCCCACGATGCAACAGCATGGACACCAAGTTCTGCTACTACAACAACTACAACGTGAACCAGCCGCGCCACTTCTGCAAGAGCTGCCAGAGGTACTGGACGGCCGGGGGCACAATGCGGAACGTCCCAGTTGGCGCCGGCCGTCGCAAGACCAAGAACTTCCGCCACCTCACCATCTCCGAAGCCCTCCACGCCGACGGATTCCACAGCCTCAAATTCAAACCAAATGGAACCGTCCTCTGCTTCGGCCAGGACTCGCACCAAATGCCCTCTACTGAGAAAAAGAGCGAAGAAAGTACTAATGCCCCGCGGAATCCGGCCATGGATGGATTCCATCACCGTATGAATGGATTCCCATGGCCGTTTCCGTGGAACCCAGCCGCTCTCCCTCCAATGCAAATGGCAATGCCAATGCCGATGCCATACTATTTATGGAATTCCGGAAATTGGAATTTGGCAGCGGCTAGCCCTGAGTCGCCGTTGGGGAAGCATTCGAGGAGCGGGGAGGTTGTGGAGCCGGAAGGGCAGAGGCGGAAGAGCTCGGTTGTGGTGCCAAAGACGCTGAGGATGGACGATCCGGAAGAGGCTGCTAAGAGCTCGATATGGTCGACGCTCGGGATCAAGTACGATGCTGTTAGTAGTAGGGAAGGGCTTTTCAAGGCCTTGCAGGCAAAGGGCGGCGACAAGAAACCGGGGAAGGTGGCAGCAGCGTCGCCGCTGATGCAAGCCAATCCAGCGGCTCTTTCGCGGTCCCTGGCGTTCCAAGAGGGTGCTTGATTTGTTGTTGTAGCTTCGGTGAATGTAGATAAGTTTTGTACAAGTTGTATAGTAGTATGAATTATAGAACTTAGATGCTTGTAATCATACTCATTAACCGCTTTCAATCTAGTTTGGATGTGCCGAAATGAGACATTAAAAAATGTATAGAGTAGTTAGTACCTCTTGTAGTTGGAAATTTTCAATTTTAGTTTCCCCAAAACTATTTACTTGCAACCGTCAGGGCTTTCCCAAAAATCAGCCACAACTCATAATCACATGCCACACCAATATTTATTTTTAATTTCTGTCACAACACCTGTGATGATTCCGCGAATTATTGAGGATGATGAATGCTCGTAAAAATAAATTACGACACGGTGAATTTACGTGGTTCGATTTACTGAGGTAAATCTACGTCCACGGGAAGAAGGGAGGGCAAGATTGTATTGCTTGATCTGGGATTACAGCTTACAACACAGACTTGCTATATGATTTTATCTCTAGAGAGCTTAACCCTTTTCTATCTGATCTAAGTTCTATTTATACATTGAACTAAGGTCGTGGTTTGCAGCCCCACTAACAAGATCGTGGGTGAGCAATAACTGCTCAATAACTGCTTCGTACCACTAAATAGATCGTGGGTATAGCGGAGGTCGTGGAGGCCTTTCATGAGTCCACTAACTCCTAGTTCGGTCGAATGCTGAGACCGAACTGCTGGACTTTACCGATCAGCTCTTGCCGATCTGAGAGGAGAGCTTGACTGGTCGGCTTTTACCGAGCTGTAGGCTGAGTCCGAACTCTTGGGTCGTGCCGAACTCTTTGGTGCCGAACAGATACTCTTTCTTGGGCTCTGGGCTGATGGGCCGTCACAGTTATTGGGCTTGCCATTAGGGTTTAGTTCGTACCCCATCACTACCCCCCCCGAAAAGCGAAGTGAATCACTTCGGCGAGGTGAGTCACTTCGGCATTCTGGATAATGGTAAGGGGGAGGCTGACGTCAGGGGACGTGCCTTGCGCGTGCCTGCATTAAATGCGACAGTAAAATCCGGCCGTTGAATCCTGAAAAGGTGGGATTCGAAACGGCGCAACGATCTCGAAATCTTTCCCGAATCTGATAAATATGCTCCTTTCTTCATCATTGAAGCACTTTTGCTGTTGCGTCTTCTATACTCTCTCTTTTTCGAGAAATTTTCTTCCGCTTTCAAGAGCTTCTTCCGACTTTCTTCATCTTCAAAAAGTAAGAAAAATGTCTTCTTCTTCTTCGGAGTCGGGTAGCGGTAGGAAAGGGGATAAGGGGTCTTCTGGCCGGAAAGAGTCCGGGGAGAAGACTGTAGAGTATTTCCCTAGTATTTTGAGTAAGGATACTGTGATATCCCTACCCGAAAAATACTTTTTTCCTGGGGGGAAGGCGGTGGTACCTGACGGTGATCATAGGGCTGACTCCCCGCCGGAGGGGTACGCCACCGTGTACGAGGCCTGCTTAGAATGCGGGCTTCGTTTCCCCCTCCCTTCTGCCTTTATAGATTTACTAGATTTTTTTCAGCTTCCTTTAGGCCAAGTGACTCCGAACTCTTGGAGGCACTTGTCGGCCTTCGCTGCCGAACTCCGTAGGTTAGGAAGGGATTTGTCTTTGAAGGCGATCCTTAAATTCTTTCAATTTAAGAGGAAGGGGTCTTGGTTTTACTTGATCCCTTTACAGCCCTTTAGAGCCTTTTGTAAAACGAAGTGGCCGAAGTGGCAAAATCGCTTCTTCTACTATGATAGGACCGCGGCTCCTAGTTTTCCCTGGAGAGGGCCGGAGTCCGTTATCCGTCACCCTCGGCCTGAACCGTTGGACGAGCTCGATGGCGAGCTCAACAAGATTCCCATAGTTAGGAAACAATACACGGAGTCTGAGCTCGTCAAGGGCGACGTCGTGTTCGACATCTCGTCTTCGGACGAAGAGGCCGAGGGTGAGGATTTCTCTTTATCTTTATGCTCTACTGCTTTAACAAAGAAAATCTGACTTTGCTTTCTTGCTTTTTGGCAGTGTACATGCTGAGTAAAGCTAGCCGCAAATCTTCGGAGTCCAAAGAGCCGGAGAGGCCGAAAACCACCAGCTCGGCGTCTGATGTCGAGAGGACTTCGAAAAGGCAAAAAACCTCTTCGGATCCGAAGAAGCCGGAGTCGACTTCGGCAAAGGGGAAGGGGAGGGCCCAGAAGCCCCCGAGAGCGCCAGAGAAAGACGTGGTCTTGGCGCCTCCTTCGGAACATATCTGTGAGCCGTTTTTATGGCCCACGGACTTCGCCGAGGTGAACTCTCTTCTTGATTTTCTGGCCTTGCTTTTTTTCCTGTATTTTTTGTGGCCCCTTTGCTGACTTTTTTTCTTTATCCATTTTCAGAGGAACGATATGCTCTCCAAGCTCGTCGCCGTCGAACTCTCCAAAGCGTCCAATGACTATGCCGAGATGCAGAGGAAGTTGGCGGCTGCTTGTCATCGGGCCGAACAGGCTGAGGCTAACTTTGAGAAGGCCAGAGCTGCTAGGATTTCGGCCCAGGATGAAGCTCAGTTTGCCAAAAACCAGCTCGTCATCCAGCGAGAGCAGACGAAGCGGAGCGATGCTGCTGCCGTGGTTGCCCAAGGGGAGGCTCTCCGTGTTTACACGGAGAAACTCTTTTTGAGCAGCCAGTTCTCGGCCTTTGTCGGTAGCCTGGTAAGGCTAATTGCCGATAAGGGCGAGCAGGGGGCCGACGTCGTGCTGCCTCTGTACAGCCGAGAGATAGCAGCTCGGCTTCAGAATCTGCCGCTCCTGGAGGAGCTCGCTTCATCCTCGGTCCTGCTTTCTGCAGACCGAGTCCGGAGTTGTCGAGCTGATCGGGACGAGAACCTGGAGGCTATCTTTGCCTCCTTGGGACCCGTTTCACCCGCTTCGACTTACAACGGAGAGGGTGAGGCCGAGCTGCTGGAGCTGGAGGCCGAAGTCGAGCGGGCCGGGCATCCGGAGAAGGAAGCCGATCAGGAGGCGGAGGCGAGGCCGGCAGGAGGCGAGGCCGAGGCTGAGGTAGCTCAGGAGAAAGGAGCTGAACCAGACCAAGGAGCCGGAGACGAAGCTGGCGGAGTATGATTTCGTCTCCCTTCTCTTAGTCTAGTTTCTTCCTTGTAAAATGGCCTTGAAGCCCTCCTAGTGTAAAAAATTTTCCATGTGAATGAAAAATTCTCTACACTTGTCTTCGTATAGCTTTTCGTACTCGCCTTTATTCCTGTTGTATTTTACTATCTGCTCGGTACAGCTGCCGAACTAACATAGCTGCTTTGTACTCAAGGAGATGGAGTTACTTCACTGGAAACGGCTGTACTCTTCGGCTTTAGACGAAGCTGAGAAAAGAGCTATAGCCGATCAGACGAAGAATGACGAGCTTCTGGCTCGTTTAGTGAAGCTGGAGGCCGATAATAAGGACTTAGAGTCCGATAAGAAGGATCTGGAGGCCGAGCTGAATACGACCATTGCTGAGAGGACTGCGTACGAGGATTACATCCGTGTGCGCGGGGGCTTGACCATATCAGATGTTCAGAGTCGAGTTGACGAACTGTGGGAGGAATATCATGTACTCCGGAGGAACAATGCGCTGGAGAGCTCGGCTTGCCAACAAGTTGTGAAATCATTACGGCGCTGGGCTTCTCGGTACGACATTGTTCTTTCTCGGCGCCCCTCCATAGAAAGATTCCTTCGGCATGTCGTGCCAACAGATGCTCGCACTCCAGATCAAGCCTCTGGTTCCCTTGTTCAAAATCCTACTTCCAGTCAACAACGACCTCCGGAACAGCCGGAAACGTCAAGACGAGAACGGGCTCAGGAGCAACCGGAATCGTCAAGACAGGGACGGACTGAAATTCGCCGAGGAGTTGTGACTATGAGCGAGCAAGATCAGCAGATGATTATTGCAGAGACTCTTCGTCGCCGAGGTGTTAGGACTTCTCGGGCTCGGGGAAGAGGCGTTGGGTCGAGGATAGCATCTCGTCGACCTGCTTATTCTTCATCTGCTCGGAACAACCGAACTCGGCTTCCAGAGGATTTTGCAGATAGGTGGCTTAACTTCAGCAACCCTGGACAGTAGAATAGTCCTTTGTAATAGCGTAACGCCATTTTGTAGGGTAGCTGAGTTGTATGCCGAACAAGATTTGAAAAATGAAATTTTGTTTTCGCTTCTAACACTGTATTTACAGCTTAGCGAAAAAATTTCATCGTACTTGTCCTCGGTCTTATGAAGTAAACTTCTTTGACCGGACTCGTCTTTGGTCTGATGAAATAAACATCTTTGACCGGACTCGTCTTTGGTCTGATGAAATAAACATCTTTGACCGGACTCGTCTTTGGTCTGATGAAATAAACATCTTTGACCGGACTTGTCTTTGGTCTGATGAAATAAACATCTTTGACCAGACTTGGTTTGTGTTCTAATTTGGCGATTTTTGTCGCCGGGATCGAACTTTCCCTTGTCCTAATTCGGCGAGTTTTATCGCGTGGATCGGACTTTCCCCGTTAACCGAAGTGGTCTTATGCAGTAAACCTCTTTGACCAGACAGGGTCGTCCCCGGTCTTATGAGGTAAACTTCTTTGACCGAACTTGGTCGTCCTAATTCGGCGAGGTTTATCGCGTGGATCGGACTTTCCCTTATTGCAGTTCGTTTCAGACGAAGTGCTTGTTAAGCTGAATTGCGGTCTTGTATCCTCCTTGGAAGCTTGGACTCACAATCGTTGGCTTATTGCAGTTCGTTTCAGACGGACTGCTTGTTAAGCTGACTTGTGGTCTTATATCCTCCTTAGGAGCTTGGACTCACAATAGTCTTTAATAATCGATCTAAAAAGGGGATCAGTCTTTAAAGAACGATATACCTTGGTACCATTTGTAAGAGACGACAAGCACATAGAGACAAAACACATAGAGAAAAAAAATGAAAAAGACGAAAGAAAAAACTTTAAAACTTTTTATAAAACGACAAGTAAAAGGTACAAGTAAAAACAAACAAATAAAAACATGTACCCCTATGACCGAACTAGACACAAGACAGACTGACCGGACTTTGTCTCTTACAAGTGGAACTTCTTGAGGTTGGAGACGAGCCATGTTCGGGGTACTTGTTCTCCTGACATGTGAGTCAATTTATAAGACCCTTTGCCGAGGACTTCTGACACCCGATACGGACCCTCCCATGTGGGTTCGAGTTTGCCCAGCTTTTCTGCTCGGCTTACTTCGTTGTTTCTCAAGACGAGATCTCCCACTTGAAATTGAAGCTTTTTCACCCTTTGGTTATAATACCGGGCTACTTGCTCCTTATACTTGGCTGCTTTTATGCACGCCAATTCTCTTCTTTCTTCGGCGAGATCTAGTTCTGCTCTCAGTCCGTCGTCATTCATTTCTGAGGAGAAATTTAGAGTTCGGGGACTGGGTACGCCGATCTCCACCGGAATTACGGCTTCAGTGCCGTACACCAGACTATACGGAGTTTCACCGTTGGAGGTTTTGGGTGTAGTTCGATAGGACCATAGGACTTGAGGGAGATTTTCTACCCATTGTCCTTTGGCTTGTTCTAACCGAGCTTTTAACCCTTTCACCAGAATCCGGTTCGTTACTTCCGTTTGTCCGTTTGCTTGGGGATGGGAGACCGAAGTGAACCGCTGTTGAATGTTCAGCTCTTGGCACCAATTCTTGAACGTCTTGTCGGTGAACTGAGTCCCATTATCCGAGATGAGGATGTGGGGTATGCCAAATCGGCACACTATGTTCTTCCAGACGAAGTCCAATGCCTTTGAGCTCGTTATCGTAGCTAATGGTTCAGCCTCCACCCACTTCGTGAAGTAGTCCACGGCAACGATAAGGAATTTCATTTGCCGAGGAGCTTGAGGAAGTGGTCCCACTATGTCTATGCCCCATTGCATGAAAGGCCAAGGGCTTTGCATAGTGTATAGATCGGTCTGCGGCATCCTTGGGACATTTGCATGAATTTGGCACTTCGAACACTTCTTGACGAGCTGCACTGCCTCTTGTACCATGGTTGGCCAATAATATCCCCATCTCAGAACTTTTTTAGCTAAAGCTCTGGCTCCGATGTGGCTACCGCACGATCCTTCATGAACTTCTCTGAGGATGTAGTCCGTCTCTTCTGGTCCTACGCACCGCAATAACGGCTGGAGGTAAGACTTTCTAAAGAGGACTCCTTCATGAAGTTCGTACCGAAGTGCTCGGCACGTGATCTTCCGAGCTTCTCTCTTATCCTCGGGCAATTGTCCTTGATCCAGATACTGCAAGATCGGCGTCATCCAGTTCGGCGAGCTGGATACTGAATGTACCTCGGCTTCCTCAATGCTTCGATGCATTAATTCTTCCGCCTTTGAGCTCGGATCTGAGGCCAACTTACTTAAGGTATCTGCTCGGCTATTTTCCGCTCTGGGAATGCGGATTATCCGAAAATAGGAGAAACTTCGGCTGATGCTTTGCGCTTTGTCCAGATACTTCTTCATTCTCTCGTCACGGGCTTCACTTGTACCCAACATGTGATTTACTATGACTTGTGAATCACAATGGACTTTGAGAGATTTGACGAGCAGACTTTGCGCTAACTGGAGTCCGGCCAGGAGGGCTTCGTACTCGGCTTCATTATTAGTAGTGGGGAATAGGAACCGAAGTGAGTAGGTTACCTCGTGTCCGTCGGGAGCGACAAGTAAAATACCAGCTCCACTTCCCATCTTGTTTGAAGCTCCATCTACGAATCCGCTCCAGCAGTCCGGCGGCTCTACTTCGGATTCCAAGGGCTGTGCTAGCTCGGCATTGGCAGAATTCTTCTGTTCGGCAATAACAGGAATTGCTTGATCGAACTTTGCTTCTGCAAGAAAATCTGCCAAGGCTTGTCCCTTGATGGCTTTCCGAGGTAGATATTCAATTGTGTGCTCTCCCAACTCTATAGCCCACTTGGCGATTCTGCCTGATGCTTCTGGTTTGGTCAACACTTGCCGAAGTGGCAGATCAGTTAAGACGCATACCTTGTGAGCATAGAAGTATGGCCGCAGTCTCCTTGCTGCATTTACTAATGCCAGAGCGATCTTTTCCAGAGGTTGATACCTGGTTTCTGGTCCTCGTAATGCTCGGCTTGTAAAATAGATGGGAAGCTGCTTTAGGCCTTCTTCTCGTACAAGCACCGCGCTGATGGTTTGATCCGATGCCGCTAAGTATAAGAATATTACTTCGGCTTCGGTTGGAGCAGAGAGAATAGGAAGCTCGGCTAGATAACTTTTGAGCTCGTCAAAGGCCTTTTTCTGCTCGGCTCCCCACTCGAACTTTGGTGCCTTTTTCAACACCTTGAAGAACGGCAGTTGCTTTTCGGCTGCTTGGGAAAGGAATCGATTCAGTGCGGCTAGACATCCGGTTAGCCTTTGCACGTCATGTATGGACTTCGGCATTGCCATGTTCTGAACGACTTGAACTTTTGAGGGGTTTGCCTTGAGTCCGTCCTTTGAAACCCAACAACCCAGAAACTTTCCCGAATCTACCAAAAAGGTACACTTTTGGGGATTAAGTTTGAGGTTGGCTTTCTTGAGCACGTCGAGAGTGGACTTGAGGTTGTGCTCGTACTCCGAAGTGCTTTTGCTTTTGACGACTATATCGTCAACATACACTTCGACCTCCTTTCCAATCAGGTGCCGAAAAAGCTTGTCTACCATCCTTTGATAAGTGGCTCCGGCATTCTTTAAACCGAATGGCATCTTTTTATAAGCGAAAATGCCGAAATCAGTAATGAAGGCCGTTTTTGAAGCGTCAATCTCATCCATTAAAACTTGATGGTATCCTTTGTACAGATCAAGAAAACAAAAAATTTCAAAGCCTATCAAAGCTTCTACTTTTTTATCTATGTTCGGAAGGGGATAGCAATCTTTGGGACAGTGCTTATTTAGATCGGTGAAATCTATGCACATCCGCCATCCTCCTTCCTTTTTCTTGATCATGACAGGATTGGCCACCCACGAAGGATACTTCACTTCGAATAACACATCCGCCTTCAATAATTGACGGACTTCGTCATGGATGACTTGACTTCGTTCTGCCGCAAAGAGTCTTTGCTTCTGTTTTATCGGCCGGACTGAAGGATCAATATTTAACCGATGAGTGATTACCTCGGGAGGCACTCCGGTCATGTCCAACGGAGACCATGCAAAGACGTCTTTATACTCCTTGAGGAGCTGGATGGTTTTTTCCCGAAGTAGGGGCGTTCCCGCGAAGCCGATCTTAACCGTTCTGGATGGATCGTCTTCGTACAGCTGAACTGTCATCGAGTTCGGCTCCGGTATGACTTCGGTCATCGCCTCTGACTCCGGCTGCTGTGATTGCTATGCTTGGTGGTGCCGATCTGACTGCTCGGCACTTCTAAGCGCAATTTGCAGACATTCCTTTGCTCTCTTTTGGTCACCTCGGATGACCGCTATCCCTCCTTTAGTAGGGATCTTGATGGTGAGGTGATAGGTGGAGCAAACGGCCCGAACTGTGTTGAGCCAGTCTCTTCCCAGGATGACGTTGTACGGGGACCGAGCTTTCACCACGAAAAACTCAATCATCGTACTGGAGCTAGTAGGCGCTTTCCCCACCGTGATCGGAAGGCTGATAATACCTTCAGGGCGGGTGTCCTCCTGGGTGAAGCTCTTCAGGGTAAGCGGAGCCGGACTGAGCCGAGCTGGGTCCACTTCTAGCTTGTCGAAGCACTCTTTAAAAAGAATGCTAACCGACGCTCCTGTATCCACAAACACCCTGTGGATCAGCTTGTTTGCCACTCCGGCTTGGATGACAATGGCGTCTTGGTGAGGAGAGATGGCCGGGACGGGATCAGCAGCCGAGAACGTAATCACTTCGTCCTGCTTCAGCCTTTTATGCGTTGGCTCCTCTCGATTGGAGCCTCTGCGTTCTGACTTTAGGGACGACTTGGTCTTCCCGGCAGGGAGCGCGTCAATAGTCTGGATTACTCCATCATATTGCGGCTCGTCATCGTCTTCGGGATCCGGCTGCCTTTTCGGATCCTGAGGAGCGCAGTTCGCACCACTCTGCTTTTTATTCTTCTTTGGCTGCTTACTTCGGTATTTTTTCAATGTCCCTGCCTTCACAAGAACATCGATGCCTGCAGCCAAGTTTCTGCACTCCTCAGTATCGTGACCGTGGTCTTGATGGTAGGAGCAGTAGTTATCCTGTGGTCGGCGCGCGGCTGATTTCGTCATCCGCTTTGGCTTTTCGAACAGGTCAGAGTGCAGTTCGAAAATTTCCGTTCTCGGCTTGTTCAGCGGTACGAACTGAGCGGGCGGCTTCTCGGGATTGAGACGAGGTCCCAATCTGTCTTGCACCGGAGCCCTTTGAATTCTTTCAAATGGAGTCCGGCGAGGATGCCCCTGATCGCTATGATCGGGCTTCCTTCTGTCTCCTCGGGACGATGAGCTGTCTAACGACCGTTTGCGACGGTCTGCCTCATCGGCCCGGGAGTACTGGTCCGCAATGTCCCACATTTCCTGAGCTGTCTGCGGACCGCACTCAACGAGCTTCCTGTAGAGAGCTCCGGGCAAGATTCCATTTTGGAATGCCGAGATGACAAGCAGATCGTTGAGATCGTCTACTTGCAGGCATTCCTTGTGGAATCTTGTCATAAAGTCACTGATTTTTTCGTCGCGACCTTGACGAATGGAAAGCAGCTGAGCCGAAGTGATTCGGGCTTCCGCTTTCTGAAAGAACCTCCTGTGGAAGGCATCCATTAGATCTCGGTAAGATCTGATGCTGCCCTGGGGGAGGCTATCGAACCACCTTCTTGCGTTCCCGATGAGCAGCTCGGGAAACAGCTTGCACATGTGGACCTCGTTGAGACCCTGGTTCGCCATGTTATATTGATAGCGCCCCAAGAAATCGTGAGGATCCACGAGCCCGTCGTAAGTCATCGACGGAGTTCGGTAGTTCTGTGGTAGTGGAGTTCGGGTGATGTCGTCCGAGAACGGAGTCTTCAGTGCTCCGTACACGGCGAATCCGATATCTCGTCGGTATGGAGGAGATTGAGTTCTCCTGTGATTCCGGTACCGAGGAGGAGCTGGAATATGTGGGGGACGGGGATTCTTTCTCCTGGGAGATGCGACACTACTGCGGTAGTGACTTTCTTGTGCGGAGGGAGAAGGAGAATCCGTCGTTTTCGTCTCCGGCTGCTTTTGGCTTTTTCGCAGGAAGGTTAAGAATTCCTCCTGCTTTTCAGCCAAAAACTGCTTGACAGCCTCATTCAAATCGGGCTGCTGGGAAGACTCAGTGGGACGATTTTTGGAGCGGCTTGTTCCTTCGCCATGAGAACTGGTGGTGGATTTATCCCTAGGCTGTTTTCCCGACCTATGGGATGGATTGGCTTCCTCCTGGTTCTCACGGGCTGGAATACGGGTATTCTGCGATCTGGTATGCATTTTCTGGGTGGAAAAAATGGATCAAAAATTCGCTTTATCACAAATTTTGTTCTCTGCTTCCCACAGACGGCGCCAGTGATGATTCCGCGAATTATTGAGGATGATGAATGCTCGTAAAAATAAATTACGACACGGTGAATTTACGTGGTTCGATTTACTGAGGTAAATCTACGTCCACGGGAAGAAGGGAGGGCAAGATTGTATTGCTTGATCTGGGATTACAGCTTACAACACAGACTTGCTATATGATTTTATCTCTAGAGAGCTTAACCCTTTTCTATCTGATCTAAGTTCTATTTATACATTGAACTAAGGTCGTGGTTTGCAGCCCCACTAACAAGATCGTGGGTGAGCAATAACTGCTCAATAACTGCTTCGTACCACTAAATAGATCGTGGGTATAGCGGAGGTCGTGGAGGCCTTTCATGAGTCCACTAACTCCTAGTTCGGTCGAATGCTGAGACCGAACTGCTGGACTTTACCGATCAGCTCTTGCCGATCTGAGAGGAGAGCTTGACTGGTCGGCTTTTACCGAGCTGTAGGCTGAGTCCGAACTCTTGGGTCGTGCCGAACTCTTTGGTGCCGAACAGATACTCTTTCTTGGGCTCTGGGCTGATGGGCCGTCACAGTTATTGGGCTTGCCATTAGGGTTTAGTTCGTACCCCATCAACCTGCAATAACTAAGTCCTAAAATAGGATAAGTATTTAAAGATAAAATAATACTCCTATATTAAAATTAGAAAAGAAAATCCCATCGCAAGCAGCCAGTGCCCGGCGCTCCCCCCTTTTCCCACTTGCAAATAGAGCCCCAAAAAGAAAATCTATAGATTGACTATATATGTGAACGTATAATACAATTGTCATTTCCAACAATTTTGAATTTTCCAACTGTGTTTAAGTGTTTTTAAATCTATAGATTTAAAGAAATATTACCTTATACCATCATATCAACTATTTAGAAACTCCTTCATATGACATGGACTTTATAGATAATAATTAATAGATCGTCTCAAAAAAGAAAAGAAAAATAGAGTATGAAAAGACAGATAAAGTATGTGTATAATATAATCTTGACCAGGAACTGAGATATTTTGAGAGGGCAAATGCTAGCCACATCTATATTATTATTAATACATTAATTAGTTGTCATCCCATTAATGGCTTTTGCCTCTTTCCAACTTTCTTTTTGCCTTTTTGTGCCCTCACACTTTTTCTCCCATTTATCACAATTTTCCTTGTCGCACGTACCAAATTTAGACTTTTCTATATCAACCGATTCCATCCACATGTTTCAAAGTAAATTTATTTATGAATTGGGTTTGGGATATTATAATCTTCATATCTGAAGATCCGTTGTAGTTATCTATTGAGAGAGAGAGAGTCAAGAGGGATTCATTTCTATTTTTCTACCCCCAGTCTTTATATTTTCATTATTTAGTTTAGATACAAAACTCAAAATATTGTATTGAGAGAGTATGAGATTTGAACTCAATTTTACATTTAAGTATTTTGTTAGTACTAAAAATGAAATTAGAATTGAAGGCTTTATTTTTAAATCTAAATCCCCAATACAGTCATACCAAACACAACCTTAGAGTTTGAATGACAAGTACTTCCTCTATTTCATTATAGTTGAGTTGTATTTTAATTTTGGTTGTTCTATTGAATCATTTATTTTTTAGCAAAATACAAACTTTTATCTACTCTTAATTTGTTATCTTTTTCATTCTACTATGTCTTTGCTTATCTATTTTATTTATCTTCTATTTTTTTTTCTCGACATAACTTACTACTCTCTCTGTTTGACAAATAAGAGCATCTCCAATAGCACTGGACGTCAAATAGCCATCAAATAGCCTTCACACTGCCACATCATCAGCACTACAATTCTCCTGCCACATCAGCTTGCCACATCAACTGGACATCAAATAGCCCTCACGTAGCCTTCACACTACCTATCCACATCACTAATAACAATTATATAATTTAATTTACAATCGTATCAACATACAGAATTTAATTTACGAGACAAATACGGGAAAATCGAATAATACTATTAAAATTTAGAAAGTACATTAATTTTAAAAAAAAGTACAATAATTTTAAAAAAGTACAAAAATTAAAAAGTACATTAATTTAAAAAAGTAAAACAAAATCACTCATCGCCGCCGTCCTCGTCTCAGTCGTCGCCCAGCGCTTCTTCACCGTCGTCGCCGCCGCCTCCGTCGCCACCTACGCCGCGGCTATTCCCGCCGGTGTCCCTCCTCATCGCCTCCAATTCTTCACGCTGGCTCTGGAGCAATACACGAAGAAAATCCTTCACCTCGGGGTCCACCGCCGCTTGGAAGTCGGCTAAGGTCTTCACCATTTGAGCGCGCGTTTGTTGGCGCGCGAAGAATTTGAGCTCCTCGGTAGACCTGCCGAGGGGGGATGCCGAATGGACGTCCTGGGAACTCGGGGTGCCCCCCCTCGCAACCTGCTGCGCCCGCCTTTGCCCAACCGGGCGAGGTCGGCGACCGAACGACCGAGGAGTCGGGACCTCCTGGGCCGTCTCAGGGAGGTCTGACGAACCACCGCTGCTGCCGCTATAATCTCCGGTATAGTTCAGTCTCTGCCTCTTCGGCCAGCCAGCGTCGACGCCTGCCCGGAATTTCTCCGACTCGTTGAGCACAACGTAGCAGTTCCAGTAGGTGAACTCATAGTACTTCTTATCCGGATCGGGGTAGGCTCTCTCCGCAATCCTCCTGCAGTCTTCCTCTGTTTGGCCACTGGTCTGCATGCGGAGGGCGTTGGCGTACAAACCCGAAAATCGAGAGACGCCAGCCCTGATTCGGTCCCAGCACTTCCGGACCTCCTCCCCGGTGCACGGTCTCCCTTCAGGGCAAAATGCCCTGTAGGCTGCGGCTATCTTGGCCCACAAGTTGACGATCCTCTGGTTGTTCGAAACCAGAGGATCGTCGCAGACACTCACCCACGCCTTGGTAACCGCAACGTTCTCCGCGTCTGTCCACTTCTTCCGGCCCTGGATTTCGGCTTGGGGCTGCGACGACTCGCCGACCTTCTTCGCCTTGCCCTTCTTCTTACCCCGCCCTACTCCCTGGCTTTGAATGAGAGTTTCCAAAACCTCGTTAATATCAAAACCCAAGTCCGCTAAGGAGAAGGTCTCCGTATACTGTGCATCCGTTGGGGTCGATGTGTGCGAAGAAACGGTGGAAAAATCAAAAGTCGGCCGATAGGCGTTGTCCCCCCCGTGCGTCCCCTGCGCCGGGGGAATCATCTGTTGCGCCGGTGGCATCATCTGCTGCGCCGGTGGCTGCATGCCGGGTGCCCACCCCGGCATCATCTGCATAGGGGGCTGCATGCCGGGTGCCCACCCCGGAATCATATGCTGCCACGGGTACATGTTGTAGTACCCGCTCATCGGAGGCCAACCACCTCCCCCAGGAGCCGGGGAAGTATGGGACCCTGCCCCGAGAGTCGGGGGCGTCTAAGACCCTACACTGGGAGGCGGGAGAGTCTGAGACCATCCCCCGGGATTAACTGGAGTACCTTCGTAGTTGTTCTTCATTGCTCGTTATTGATCTTGTACAGAAAGTAAGGTAGAGAGAGAGTACTCGTTAAAACAAGTGGTGCGAATGAAAATGAGGTTCAACGCGCGTATATATAGTGTTTTCGAAAAACAAAAAAAAAATTAAATCCGACGCCGGTTTGGCGCCGATCCGGGACGCACAATGGCGCCCGTGAGGATCGGCATCAGAACCGGCGTCAGCGCGGGAATCGGCATGGCGACGCCGATTTTGACGCCGATTTCGCCCACGCCGGTTCCAATGGTTCGGCGTCAAACCGGCGTGGGCGAAAAATCGGCGTCGCGGTGGTGACGCCGGTTATTGGAGATACTCTAAGAGTCCCAATTTGACTAGGCTCAAATTAAAAAAATATAATGAAAGTTGATAAAAAAAAGGTTGTAAAAATTGGTCATACTTTTGTATACTCTAGTTTTATAATAAAACGTGGGTGTGATAAAGTTAGTGAATTATGTGGTCCATTACAAAAATAGTAAATAAACAAGTGAAACAATTATTCGTGGAAGACGAAAATGGCAAGTTGAACAATTAATGACGGACAGTGTATATTCGCGGAGTATTTGTTAAATCATGTTGTCAATTATAATAGAAATGGGAAGATTATAAAATAAATTAATAAAATATAAGATCTATTTAAGAAAAATAAGTAGAAATAGAATGAGATATTTATTGGGATGCATGCTAATAAAAAATGGAAGTTATAGTATTTAACATATATGTCTAAGTTAGTGGTAGAAAAGAATATCATTTGGCATAGATTGAATTATTTGGTAATGTCACGGTCGGCCAAGAAATCTTCTTTTTGCACATATAAAGTTTCTAAGTTGTGTCACATAATGCAGACGAGTAAAAAGTCAGTCCCCCACTTCAAAATTTCTTTCTTTTTCTTAGAGCACCACCAATAATTTTACATCAAATCTATAGCTATTTTAAATAAAATATTGTTGATAAATACTTTTGCTTCAATTAATTACACTGAATTTAAAATTTAAAAATTATCCCATATTCATCTTTTTGTCCAATTATATATATATCTATATAGAGTTGTGATCAATGTCGAACCATTCTTAAGGGTCAAACTAGAGACCAAATTAGTGCCCTCCATTTTTTTAATCTTGTGGTTAGGATTAATTTACAATTAATTTAATATTTTATTCAATTAAAACATGCTGAGGGGCATTTTCGGAAATCAGTTTATTAATCTTCATAAAATACGTGAATCTCTTTCCATCTCTCAATTCTTCGATCTTCATACAATCTTCACACAATCTTCACGCAATCTCCATCAATTTTTACGCAATCTTCTTCAATTTCCTCGCAATTTATGTTAGCTGTATAATCTGCATCAACATCTTCTTCAATCTGCATCGATCTCCACGATCTACCTCAATCGCGATCTGCCTCAATCTGCAATTCCTTCAATTCATGTTCTACCTCCATCACGTTTTGCTTCCTCAGTTTTGCTTCCTCAATTCACGATCGTTTTGCAATTGCGTCAATTCACGATCTGCATCGCCGGACAATCGCGATCTGCATCAAATACTCGATCGATCTGCCTCAGTTTTCGCAATTCCTTCAATTCACGATCTTCCTCAATTGTCATCTATGGAGAATTCCACACGTGAAATTCATCAGCATCTCGATGGAGTAGTAACGACACCGACAAATTCTGGGGTTAAAGATGGATCTTCATCGACCAATAATAAAGAAGCTAGTATTGGATCAATTCTGGATGATCTACAATATCAAGGAGGCACTCTATTCGATACAGATTCAGATTCAGAGTTAGAAGGAGAAAGTAACGCAGTTGAAGGCTTGTAATTTTAATTTTTTTCATGCTATAGTGTAAACAGATTCATAATGAAGTAAAAGGTCGAATTAATGCGGTAACAAACACACTAATGAAGATTTTATCGTAATATGTATGCTGACATGCTCTATATTGTATGCGATAAATACGACTCATAATGAACTAATCTTTGATTATAATGAAGTAGTAATACAACTGAATGAACTTATATTCTTGTTGAATGAATATGTTTTGTTTTGTTTTGATTTTCCACTAACAGTAGTTTGTATGCGATCAATACGACTCACAATGAACTATTGTGTGATTATAATGAAGTATTAATAGAGCCGAATGAACTTATATGCTTGTTGAATGAATATGTTTTGTTTTGATTTGATTTTTGTTTTGATTTTCCACTAATAGTAATTTGTATGCGATCAATACGACTCATAATGAACTACTATGTGAGAAAAGAAGTACTTGGTGAGGGAAATGTATTGTCCATAAGTGAAAAGAGACAGATGATTGAGAATTTTTATGGCTCACAAGTCCCTAGTGAAATAGAAGTTCATCCACCTAATGTTGTCAGCACCAAGGGTTCCGGTCGACGTCTTTCACGCCTTGAGAAACAATTAAGAGAGTTGTCCAAGCCTGGTCAGAAATGTGCCAAATGTGGCGAGGTTGGTCGGCATGATTCAAGGAATTATGACAAGATACAGGAGGAGAAGAAGAAGAAGAAAAAGAGGAAACAACAATGTTGAGGTTGTTGTTCTGTTCTATTCCAGTAGTTCTATTCAATTGTTTATTACTTCAGTGGGATATGTTCTGTACTTCATTCTTTAAGTTCTGTACTTCAGTCCCGTAGTTTCTTATTTCATTTACACTTTGAATTTGAATTTGTTTAAACTTTTTGCAATCTTAAAGAGTATAGACTAAAGTGTTTTTATAATGGCTTATGTTGTTCTTTATTATGATGTTTTTTTATTGTTGAGGCTGAAAATATTTTATAAGTTCTATAGTTTAGTTTATTAATTGAAATAAAGTAATATGTCATTATTTCATTTAGTACACAGATAATTTCATTATAGCAATTCAGTACTTCACAGCAACTAGGTTATAGTTAATATGAAAACAGATCATTTGCATTACCTCATCACATGAGGTTATATATAGTTCATAATTAGAGTATGTTACTTCATTATTAGAGTCTGATACTTCAAATATGTAGTTTGTTACTTCATTCTACCAATTTACTACCCAATGAACTATATCCATTACCCAATGCAGTATTTAAAGCTAATAATGAACAACATTAAAAAGCGTGGTACTTTATTTTCAATTGCTCAAAATAAATGTATGAGTATTACAAAACTTAATATGCTAAAATCATCATTTCTTCTTTAAATATGCTGCAATCATTTTCTCAACATCTATTACATGGTGTTTTCTTTCCTCCTCGTAGTATGCTACTGTAACGTGTTTTCTGTTGAAGCTTTCATGGCTGTTATTTGCTAACATCAACGCTGAGCAATATTTGGCCCTCAAGCTCTGGAGCACACCTAAACTTGATTTTTTTTAAGCCACAGTTCCAGCAACCTTCACGCTCACCCTTGTATATTTCCATGTGGCGCATTAGAAATACTCCACAATCTTCAACATTATCATAAGTTCTCCATGGCATTTTGAATCTTTGTATTTTAGCATTGGATATTGTCTTGCACTGTGTGTGAAGACCAGTTTGGGTGAAGAAGTGACAAAAATATGATCTATGCATGTATAGAACAAATATATGTTATTTTTAGTTGTGTATCAATTTCATATGTAAGTCTAATAAAATTTAATCATATGAGAAGAATACAAACCAGCGTCTCTGGAATGTCACCATAATTGATGGTGAGATCATTGTTGTTGCCATTTCCAGAGTTATCTAGTACAACAATTCCACTTCTTTTGAAGCAAAAGCAAATACCATAATAATGCTGATTCGCACATATGGGGAAGAAGACCTATGTAATGAAGTAACAGACCACACGAATGAAGTAATAAACTGTGAGAATGAAGTACAATAAAAAATTTAGGAAATAGAATATTTCAATTTATAATAATAATATTACTCCATCAAAATATATCATTACTACAGTACTATGTGCATATACTTCATATAATAAGAACAACACTTCATTATCGTAATTTATTACTTCATTTTAGTCATAAACCCTACTGTATAAACATGTCATTTATATTACTTCATTATCATAATTTATTACTTCATCTTATCAATTTACTACTTCATTAAAAAAATATGTAGTTCATTTTTATGTGGAAACAACACAACAGTTAAGTTTAATCCTAAAACCCTAAACACATTCATAAGAAACATTGTATCAATATACAACATATCATCCACAATTATAGATAGTTCACTTGGAATACTTTGCTACCTCATTATGATAATTTATTTCTTCATTTTACCAATTTAATTTCTAGGTTTTACCTTCTGGATCTGGAATTTTGTTTCCAGCATTTGCATCGGGCTTCGAATTTGATTGTTTGACCATCTTTGATTTACCCGGCTGCTTGCGAGTATATTTTACTACTATTTTGACAAAAATCATTTTCCAAGTTAGGAATTAGATGACGTAAATTAAGACTAAGAACTTTGCAAAGCTTCAAAGGTGTATTACCTTCACCAGAAGATCGGCCAAAACGCAAGTGGAGGCCATAATTTTCGGTCGAACTTTTTCGAGTATCAACCATTTTGAATATGTGGATTCGATGTAGATGCTAAATCTACCGATTTAAATGCTGAACATATAGATCGAAGTGCTGAATCGTCGATGAATGTCGTCGATTTCAGTCGTTTTTGCCAGAGATGGCCAATGGAAATGAAGATTCTTCGTCGGATTTTAGCTAGGTTAGTGGGAGAAGTTTTGAGAGAGAAGAAGCTTACAACTGAAGACTCGTAAGCGGGACGAGTAAATTTTTGGTGATTTTGATTTTTTACCCTAATTATGAAATTACATAAATACCCCCGCATTGAAGTAAATTGAGTATGCAATGAAGTGCGAAAAATAACCCTTGATTATCTAATCTAATCCATCAAATTTATGATCTAAGGGCCCAAATTTGGTCTCTAATTCGATCTTTAAGAGTGGATTTGCTATAATGGGACTATATATATGTATATATATATATATATAGGGATGTATTCATTTCCTTTTTTATATTTTATTCTTTTAAAATTACACATTAATCTACAACACTTTGCAATCGCTAAAATTATATAGAGAAGATCTCTTGTGTGTGTCGCCACATTACGAGGCCCCTAGGAATTTATGTTAAATATTTATTGTGAATAGTTAATGATTTTAATTAACACCTAAATTGAGATTAGACAAAGTGTCGATAGTCTTTTTTGCCAAAATCATCGGAGAGACTGTGTATATTAGTTGGTAGAGTAGTAATGTCTAAGATTAAAAGTTCAGATTTGAGCTTGTTAAATTTGAGCTTCAAAAACACAATGCTTTATGAATGAAATGCAGTTATGTTGTGCATACCAGGGGATCCATTTCCGTTAAATTTTGGAGGAATTTTTCTTATTGAAACGTTGTTTTCCTTTGCTATACGTATGTGACGTCAATACTATTCAAAAATGAAAATAAAATGAAGTGAAATGCTTTTAAGGTAGTGGACTTCTGATTGATTTGATTCCACTACAAGGGATATATAAAAAATTGACCACTTCAAATCAGATTAATTAAATTATTCGAGGTGAATATAGTATTCATCAGTTCCCTATGTAATTGGTGCATTTTTGTTGAACAAACAGATTAAGGAAAGAGTATTTAGTTAATAAAATGGTGAGATAATAAAACAGATGAAAGAATAAAGTAGATAATAAATAAATAAATAAAATAAGAGATATTAAGTGTGTTACTTTTTATTATAAAATTATAATAAAACAGTCTGAAAATAAATACGATTAAATTATATTGAATGCTTTGGTTGAATTATATTGAATTATAATAAGCTTTTGTGACGACCATAATTTAAGGTTTCACTTAGAGATGATACGAAGTGCACAAAATACTGAATGTTTTAGATTTGACTTTTTTAATTTATTGTACGGCTGAAATTTATGTTTGAATTAGATCCAGCAAGACTGATATGCATGTGATAATCGTTTGTTACATACAATTATCAAAAAATTTCTTTTCGGTTTATCATAGAAAATATGTCAAACTTTCTATTTATGAAAATGGTAAATTGTCATTAATACATTCAACTACACCATTGTTCGTTATTGATTGTCAAACTTTGATTTAGCACATATGGTAAGAAATACTATAATGAAAATTGATTGAAAAAGTTAGTGGAAAGTGGATTTTATTTTAGACCATCTCCAATGGTGCACTAAAACCTAAAATAAGATAGGTATTTAGCTCTAATAGTACTAAAAAACCAATCCCATTTTTTATTTTTGAGAAAAAAATACGTATTTTTAGGTTTACACTAAACCCTAAAGTTTTTCAAATTTTGTAAGTAAAAAAAGGCATAATATGGAAAATATTCTTTTAAGTTTGAGTTTGGTGTAAATGATTAGAGTAAAATCATATTTAATGTGACATTATACTAAAATGGGTTTGAGTTTGGTGTAAATGGTTGAAGATGTTCTTAATATACCCCCTGTCCCCTAAAAATTTAATCTCTTTTCCTTCTGGTTCGTCTCCTAAAAAGGAAAACTTTCTATTTTAAGAAATTTTTTTGTCTCTAATAAGATGAGATCCATTTTCTACTAATACATTTTTCTTTCTATAGCTCTCTCTTAATATACCAATTTTGCATTAAATCCGTGTCATTTCAAAAGTTTATATTAGGAGACCGAAGGAGTATTAGTTTTATACTAAAATATGAGTATGAATAGATTAATGGAATGTGAAGTCCATTACCTAAAGCAATAAAATGTAAGTATGACAAGTATTAGTGGACAGATTAAAAAGAAAATTAGTGACAAATAATAGTGGACGGACGAAGTACTATTTTTTTCTCTTTATTACAACTATTGTTTTATTGCACGGCCTATATCATTCTATTCAAATATCTTTTCTCTCTGTTCAATACATTACACAAAATTGCCTAAATTTTTCATATCAATGTTTATGTGTGGTAATTTTTATGGAATAGAAGGAATATTATAACTACACAAAGAAAGTCAACCATGTCAACTTTTATTAGATTTTACTCCTTCTTCTCTTTTATAAAAGTGGCATGAAAGTGCCTCAAGAAAAAGGCACAATGAAAGAAAATAAATTACGTGTGGATGATATAAGTCTCATTGAGGGAGAAAGTGCAGATGAAAGGCTGTCACTTTCTAAAAGAAAGATAAGAAATATATGATAAATTAAAGAGAAAGTTGCCTCTATACCGGAAACCACCATCAACAACCTAAAGTCAAATCCCATTTGCTCAAACTAAACAAAAATCTAACAAGATTTTGGTATCTATCTAGTCGATTTACTTTCCCATTCTATATTAACAATTTCTAGTAGAGTAGACAAAAATTGGATTAATAAATCCAGAATACTTTGAGTAGCACTTTGCCTTCTCCTTATATACGTACGCATATAAGAAAACCACAGATCTCTATCATGAAAAAATATTATTGGGAGATATGATTCTTGGAAATAAAAATATGATTCTTATAAGTATTTATCATTTGAATAAAAAATGTTTAGGAAACTTTTCCAATGTAAAACATATATTGATTGGTTAAATTAAATTGTAAATTGATATAACTGTATTACAACGTAAACAATGATTCATAATTTTAAAAATGACATTAATATAATAAAGTTGTTAATAAATTAACAACCTAATAAAAATAATAATATAATACGGTGTGCCACTAAAGAATTATATTAGAATCGTGATAGGGCCATAATATATATTGTTGTGTTAAATATAATGTGAAATGGGCCATGAAGAAAAGCCCATCAAATCAAAGAAAATAATATTTGGGCTTACTACACATCTTTGGACACTGAAATCAGCCCAAATGCTTGGTAGCCGGGTAGTTTTGTTGAGAATATAGGGTAATTTTCTCTCAAATAGTGAAATGAACCGATTCAGTAATTTCAGAGTTAACCCAATAGGGAATACTCGATAAAATTACTTCTCCGAATAAATTCTTTGGAAAGACTGGCGAGGACACTGTCCCTCTTAAATACCAGATTCCTAACAGAATTTATCAGTCGGTGTATATATCACAATATAAAAACACCCAACAGAACCGTACAAAACACTACTACCAAACCCGCAAATAATATTGAATACAATACCACAACAGAAAATAAACCCAGAAATAAATGCGGAACAAAATAAATAATATATAAAGAACACACCCGAAACTTTGATAACGGAGTTCGGCCAAATTGCCTACGTCTCCGAGCACCCTCTGCAGAGCCCGCTTATATTTAGACGGAGAAGAGAATACAATTTTGAGGATGGATTACAAAATGGGGGGTGAGCTCCTTTTATAGGAAGCCACACCCCCAAACTATCTACTCCCCACCGATGTGGGATGGCAAATATTTTGCCAAATTTCAACAAATCTCCACCTTGGCAAAATTTCAAATCCCACCGAACACGAATCTTCTCCATCTAAACAAACGACTCACGGTGCCTTCATATTGGCGCAGTCAAGCGCCAGCTCCAAATCGCAGAATATTAACCAAGTCCAAACAATGTTCAAACTTGGCTCTCGTCACCACCTTGGTCAACATATCTGCAGGATTCTCCAAAGTTGTTTCTGACCAACACCCAATTCTTTCAGCAACCCATGAAGCCAAATCGCCTCCTTCACAGCTTCAGTAATGGCCATGTACTCTGCCTCTGTCGTAGACAAAGCTACCGTTGACTGCAAGGTAGACTTCCAACTAACTGTCGCACTCGCTAAAGTGAACAAATAGCCCGTAGTAGATCTTCGCTTATCCAAATCACCAGCATAGTCGGAATCACAATATCCAACTGCAAAATGACCAAGTGATTTATCCTGCTCAAACAACAAACCAATGTCTACAGTATCTTTGATATACCGCAGAATCCATTTCACAGCTTGCCAATGACCCTTTCCTGGATCATGCATGTATCTGCTCACAGTACCAACGGCCTGTGAAATGTCTGGTCTTGTACACACCATTGCATACATCAAGCTTCCAACTGCGTTAGCATAGGGAACCTTCACCATATATTCTCGCTCATCTTCCGTATTTGGAGATAACTGAGAACTAAGTTTCAAATGAGGAGCAAGTGGGGTACTTACAGGTTTGGAATCATCATTTATACCAAAACGCTATAGTACTTTGGTCAAATACTCCTTTTGTGTCAACCAAAGCTTGCCTCCTTCTCTATCTCTTGTTATCTCCATGCCGAGAATCTTCTTGGCTTCCCCCAAATCCTTCATCTCGAACTCTTTACTCAACTGAGCCTTCAATCTGTCAATTTCAACTTGGCTCTTTGATGCTATCAACATATCATCAACGTATAAGAGTAGGTAGATGTAGGAACCATCTTGAAGTCTGCGCAAATACACACAGTGGTCGTATTTGCTTCTTGTGTACATCTGATCCTTCATAAACTTGTCAAACCGTTTATACCACTGTCTTGAAGACTGCTTCAATCCGTACAACGATTTGTTCAACTTGCAAACCCAATTTTCTTTACCAGCAACCTTGAATCCCTCCGGTTGGGTCATATAGATTTCCTCCTTCAGATCACCGTGTAAAAACGCGGTCTTCACATCAAGTTGAGCTAGCTCCAAATTCAACTGCGCTACTAAAGCCAATAAAATTCTAATTGAGGAATGTTTAACAATAGGAGAAAATACCTCATTGTAATCAATTCCCTCTTTCTGGGCGTAGCCTTTAGCTACCAATCTTGCTTTGTAGCGAACATCATCTTTGTCAGGAAATCCCTCTTTCTTTGCAAAAACCCATTTACATCCAATTGCCTTCTTGCCTTTCGGCAATGTCATCAACTTCCACGTCTTGTTCTTCTGAAGAGATTGTATCTCTTCTTCCAAAGCACCTTTCCAACCATCGCTTTCTGAACTTCCAATAGCTTTCGAAAAGATACATGAAACATCATCAACAACTGGAAGCGCATATGCTACCATATCCGCAAATCGAGCGGGTTTCTTGTTTTCCCGCCTCGTTCGCCTGACTGCAATTGGCTCTGATTGCTGCGAAGGTTCTTGGGGTGGAACCTCTTCATCATCTGACTCTTCTTCTTCTTCCGTAGGAGAGTCATTTGTGGTGTTCGTAGTTGGGATCACAACTGCTTCTTCGAACTCCACCTGCTTCGGTGTATACTCCACCTGCTGCGAAGTATCACTACTATTTGGATTTTCCTTATTCAACATGGAAGATTCATCAAAGGTAACATCCCTACTTACAATCGTCTTCTTAGACTCCAAACACCATAACCGATATCCTTTAACACCAGCACTGTAACCCATAAACAAAGCCTTCTTTGCACGTGGATCCAATTTTGACTCAGTCACATGATAATATGCAATAGAACCAAAAATACGCAAAGAATCATAATCAGTTGCTGGTTTAC
Organism: Salvia splendens; assembly: GCF_004379255.2. Taxonomy (NCBI): domain Eukaryota; kingdom Viridiplantae; phylum Streptophyta; class Magnoliopsida; order Lamiales; family Lamiaceae; genus Salvia; species Salvia splendens. The sequence goes on along the minus strand of NC_056053.1, from coordinate 21,570,151 downwards.
CGGACCATACCTCTAAAGGAGTCTTGCCATCAATGGCAGAACATGGCAAACGATTGACAATGTGTTGAGCGTATGTGATGGCCTCAGCCCAAAATTTTCTGTCTAGCCCAGCATTAGACAACATACAACGAACTTTCTCCACTATTGTTCGATTCATATGCTCTGACACTCCATTCTGATGTGGTGTATTTCTCACTGTGAAGTGCCGAACTATGCCCCACTTCTGGCATACATCTTGGAAAGGATCACTCTTGTATTCTTCACCGTTGTCAGATCGGAGAACCTTGATCTTCCTCCCCATCTGATTTTCAACTTGAGCTTTCCATTTCAGAAAAATCCCAAGGACTTCATTTTTGCTCTTCATAGTGTACACCCAAACTCTCCTGGAAAAATCATCAACAAAAGTGACAAAATAGTGTCTACCTCCAAGTGATGGAGTCTTGGCAGGTCCCCACACATCTGAGTGCACGTAATCCAGAATTCCCTTCGTATTATGGATTGCAGTGCCAAATTTCACTCTTCGTTGTTTTCCCAGAACACAATGCTCGCAAAACTCTAATTTGCAAGACTTCGTACCTTTCAATAATCCTTGCTTGGCGAGAATTTGCAATGATCTCTCACCAGCATGTCCCAATCGCAAATGCCAAAGCTTCGTCGCCTCTGCATTCTTCTTGTTACTCGAAGTTGCAGTTGCTATTGTCCCAACAACTGTACTACCTTGGTAGTAATACAAATTGTTCTTCCTCACACCTTTCAGCATCACCAATGCTCCTGAAGTTGCTTTAAGAATTCCATCTCGCATCATCACAACTAGGCCTTTAGATTCTAAGGCCCCTAATGAGATGAGATTCTTCTTCAACTGGGGCACGTACCGCACATCCTTCAAAATTCTGGTGGATCCATCCTGATTCCGTAGCTTGATTGAGCCTATCCCGGTTGTCTTACATGGACTGTCATTTCCCATGTAAACAAGTCCGCCATTGAGTTCTTCGAAATCAAAGAACCACTCCCTGATGGGACACATATGATAGGTGCAACCTGAATCTAATATCCACTCGTCTGGATGCGATGTTGAAGGTGAAACCGTCAAAGAACAATCTGACTCCGCATCATTTTTGCATTCAGCAACATTTGCATCTTGCGAAGCCTTTTCTTTCTTCTTCAACTTTGGGCAGTCTTTCTTCCAATGTCATTTCTCATAACAGAAAGCACACTCATCTTTGGCAACTCGCCTTTTCGATTTGGACCTTCCTCTTCTCTCCTTTGATCGGCCTTGTTGACGACCTCTTGCCACTAATGCTTCATCTGTAACTGCTTTGCCTTTCATTTTATCTGCCTTTCGCAATTCATGACTATACAAAGCAGAACATACAGTATCTAAAGACACATTCTCTTTACCTTGGAGTAATGTGGTCTCTAGATGTTCAAATTCATCAGGTAGAGACGACAACAACATCAATGTCAGATCCTCATCCTCAAATTTCACATCTAAATTTAGCAGGTCTGCTACTAATTGGTTAAACAAAGTAATGTGTTCATTCATAGTGGTACCTGGTCGGTATTCAAATCGGAACAACATTTTCTTCATAAGGAGCTTATTCTGACCACTCTTCTTCAGAAATTTGTCCTCCAGTGTCTTCCACAATCTATGTGCAGAAGTCTCATTCTTGACAGCATACTTCTGCTCCCTGGACAGACACGACCGAATTGTTCCACAAGCTAACCGATTTATGGTACTCCAATCTTTCTCATCTATATCTTCTGGTTTCTTTTCTTCAGTGGCAATGTCAAGACCTTGCTGGAAAAGAGAGTCTAGAACCTCCCCCTGCCACATACCAAAATGGCCAGTACCGTCAAATATTTCCACCGTCAATTTCATATTTGACAGTGGAAACCTCGACCACGATGACGAAGAACTAGCCTTGTTTTCTTGATCATTACCCGCCATTACAGACTCAAAATAAAGTATTCAATATTACAAACAATAGAACCAAGGACGAACCTTGGCTCTAATACCACTTGTTGAGAAAATCGGGTAATTTTCTCTCAAATAGTGAAATGAACCGATTCAGTAATTTCAGAGTTAACCCAATGGGGTCTACTCGATAAAATTACTTCTCCAAATAAATTCTTTGGAAAGACTGGCGAGGACACTATCCCTCTTAAATACCAGATTCCTAACAGAATTTATCAGTCGATGTATTTATCACAATATAAAAACACCCAAAAGAACCGTACAAAACACTACTACCAAACCCGCAAATAATATTGAATACAATATCACAACAGAAAATAAACCCAGAAATAAATGCGGAACAAAATAAATAATAAAGAAAGAACACACCCGAAACTTTGATAACGGAGTTCGGCCAAAATGCCTACGTCTCCGAGCACCCTCTGCAGAGCCCGTTATATTTAGACGGAGAAGAGAATACAATTTTGAGGATGTGTTACAAAATGGGGGGTGAGCTCTTGGAAGCCACACCCCCAAACTATCTACTCCCCGCCCATGTGGGATGGCAAATATTTTGCCAAATTTCAACAAGTTTAACTTCCATCAATTTTTAAAACAAAAATAAACATTATTTTATATTCTTTTACTTGGTTTTATAATATAAAATTAAAATTTTAAAATATTAGGTCCGTACGCGCATCTGGTGAAGGCAGGTTCGGTTATCGTTTTAACTGCCGAAATCATAGTACAACCTGTTGTCTGCTTCTCCTTCCTTCTCCCTTATCCATCTCCTTCTCCTTCTCTTTAGCCTTCTCTTTCTCTCTCTCATTGCATACCTCCCTTCAAATCATTCACTCCTCCTCCTTCCCCTGTTTTCTCCTTTTTTTTATTTTCCTCAACCCAATATTGCAGCTTACATCATTCATCCCTTCATTTGGATATCCAATTTTTTAGGTCATTTTCCATTTGCATTTTTATGCATATTGTTGCCACAATGCCAAAAGGGGTTTCAATCTTCGAATGAGGGACTGTCTCACATTCAAATCTTTATTTTCTGATTCCTACTTTTAATCCCTTGTTTGTGAAATACAGGATTTGTATCTCGGAATTTGCACTTGTTTGGAGGGTTGTGCATCAAGGTGCTTGCTTGTTGTTATATAGTATTAGGAAAGATTGCTTTTTTATAATCTGAAAATGTGTGATTTTGATTCTTAGTCATGTAAAGTTGATCTCCATTTTGATGTTTTTTACTTTATCAAAAGCAATGAATGGTTTAGGACAATACATTAAATGGAGATGGAAATAGTTCAATCTGTTTCATTGTATGAATTTGGAAAGTTGACATAGGGATTTGTTGGTTTGAAGTTGTAGGATGGGAAGGGTGAAGCTGAAGATTCAGAGATTGGAGACTCTGAATAGCCGGCAGGTTACGTATGGAAAACGAAGGGCTGGAATCTTGAAAAAAGCCCAAGAAATTTCTGTTTTATGTGACATTCCCATTGTACTTATCATGTTCTCTCCATCTGGGAAGCCATCTATATTCTGCGGCCAACGAAGGTAGCAATCAATTACATCGATAGTTTGGACTTTAAACGAGGTTATCATTCGTTTATTCTGCATGATCATGTTGATGAGCAATGAGATATACATGGAAAGCCTCTTCTCTAGAGTGCTTGTAGCTTATACGTTATCGTTGTAAGCTCTGTAACAAGGTTGATGTTGAAGAATAAGGTCTTGTAGTATCTAAGACTGCATGTTTTTAGACAACCAGGAACCTGCTGTTTCTTGTGTACATTCCATCGAACTGGCTTTAGAATGGATATGTCGTGATTCGTCTTCTTTTTGGTTTCAGCAACATCGATGAAATGATAGCAAAATACGCGCAACTTACACCAAAAGAAAGGGCAAAGAGGTACTGATAATTGTAGCACATGGTTATCTGTCAATTCGTTTAAAGGGCTGTCATAATAACGCGGTCTCTTTTCGTTCTGAATTTCAAACAGGAGGTTGGAGAGCCTTGAAGTAAGTTTAATGTGAACTATGCTTGTTTACCTTTATGTTGTTCTTGAAATGTAAGTGAAGATGTTATGATGTGATAGACTTTAAAAAGAAACTTTAAGAAGCTTGACCAAGATGTTGATATAGAAGAGTTTCTTGATACAAGGTAAACTATTCCCTCTGTGGACCATTTTAACTGCTTAAGCCCTATGCAGTTTCTGATGTTTTTTTCCTTTTCTGATTTTCGTTTGGCAGTACTCCATCTATTGAGGTACACTCACTAGCCATAAGCCATATGAGAGTCGAGTTGATCGAACTCTTGAAATGCCTAATGTGTTCTAATAATTGATAGGAAATGCAAAACCGAGTAATGTCTCTTCAACTTCAACTCGATGAAGCACGTGAAAGAGTAAGGTAAAAAATCTCAGGTCTTTTGGTTCATAAACTAAGCAGTGATGTGTATCTTCTCAAAAATCATGATTCAAATCTGTCTATGATTTCCATTCCAAGCTGAATTGCTTGTTGATATTTGAACTGAAGTGTTTCATTTGTATTCAGATGGTGGAGTAATCCTGACACTATTGAAGACGTCGAACACCTGAATCAGATGGAAGATTCTCTCCGGGAATCGCTGAACAGGACTCAAGTAACTAAGGTACCTAAGTAGACTTTATGGGCCATTTCAATAAGTTGAAGCTCAATCAAAACACAAGGTCAAATAGAGTCGAAACAGTAGGCGCAAACGCAAAACATGTAGGCTAACCGTGATGAATATAAGCTTACTGATATCATTTTCCTTCAACAGGAGAAGATTTTTAAGGAACCACTCATTCAGTTTGATTGCACAAGCCAGGTGTGTGGAGACTTTGGCAGAGTTTACGAGCAAGAACTTCCCAAACCGCAGTTCCCAAACGCCATGCCTTTTCCCTTAGCAACAACCAGTGATCAGGACTGCACGAACCAGTCGTGGCTTCCTGGTGGAGAGGCTCAACATATGATGCTACCGGGGGAACCCCAGTTCTTGGGAAGCCGGTAACCTTATCTTTGTTTTTTCACATATATCCATGTTTATGACTTGTATTGAGGTAACTTCATTTCAATTTGTGTCATCAGAGATATGGAATGCTCGAGAGATGCATCCTTCCCAACGTGCTCGGGTTACTTTGCTGATGTGAAAGAACAGGAGCTTGAGAATTCAAGACAGATGAAAACTGAGAGACTAGAGGAGGGCTTGACAGTTGATGATTACACATATTCTGCTCAGTTGAGGCTTCCTCTTGGCGATCAATATCCCTATAGTTCGTTCGGAAATTTAAGTTTTCCCGACATGATGGAGACCGGAAAGGATGCAAATTTTCAACTGAGTAGCTTGGACTACCAGATAAACGGGAATTTCGACCTTCCAAGATCTGTCTGCAACAACTTCCCTCCTAGTTTGGTTCCTGCAGCTGGCTCGTGCGCCATTTCCATGCTAAACGATCACTCTTATCCTCAGGTGAGCACGTCTCGATTTTTTGATATGTGTAACAAATTTTCAAATTGTAACTAACTTTTAGCTAGCAAACTTGATGCAAACTACTTGTCATTTTTTGCAGCCTCCAAACTAATGCAGTGATTGACTCGAAGTGTGGATCGCACGCAGCTTGCTCGAGTTTACTGGAGTTGAGAAAATATATGCATAATACATGTAGCTGAGTTGATCAAGCAAAGAGGATTATGAACAAATTGGTGCATAGAGAATTGGTTTAGTTTTGTAGGAATACAGAGATAATACATTGTGTTGGCTAAAACTGAAAGAAAGGTGCATGTGTTTGTTGGAGTTTTTTCATTGATGATGAGTGAGAATGAAATAGATGTAGCACTATGTATCAAATTTTAGACATAAACAGCTTAAATTTCAGACAAAATCAACCTCAATTACATCCTTTTAAGTATTGATTTTAGCTCTTGAATGTCTGTATCATTGATGGGTCCGAAAGGTGCAGCAGCAGGTTGTCGAACGGCGCTTTTCCGGTGACTTTGTGCTGGATGATGAATGCTAAGAAGGCCAACATTGCAAGCCTCCCTACCTAATCCCTACAAACACACACAATTAAAATCTGGATATATCGAAAATTTCTAATTCCCAAATACCATATCATAGGACGACTTTCGAAAATTGATTGTTTATAAAATGGGTTGATTGATATGAATATAAAAGGTAGTGGCGGTATAGTTATTCAAAATGCAATACGGAATATTTAGGAAATTGACTATAAAAGGTAGTGGCGGTATAGTTATTCAAAATGCAATACGGAATATTTAGGAAATTGACTAAAGTAGTAAAATGGAAAATGTTTGATGGAATCTAAGGAATAAGCAAAGTAATAGTTATATATAGGTGAATTGTTTGTTTCAAATATTGAATGTTACACTTAGAGCATCTCTTATGGCGCCCCTCCGGTAGGACGTCCGGTCGGACACCGGGAAGGGCGACCGGGACGTCCGCCGTTGGGAGGTCGAAGGTCGGATACGGACGTCCCGTGAGGACGTCGGGTGTCCTCGGACGTCCCGGCGACAGGCGGGCGGACGTCCGCCACTGTGGCTTCAAGTCGGACGTCCGGTCGGACGTCCCGTTTTAATTTTTTTTTAACTCTATATATACGGCTAGTTGAATTTTATTTCATTCGCACCACTTGTGTTAATAACAAGTTTCTCTCTCTGAGGGGTTGACGTGATAATGTATGCATTTTTTTTTACTAGTATGTAATTTTTTTTTTCGAATCATGTATGTTTTTTCCGATGCAGTTGTTAATTTTTCTCGTTCGTATTCTCGGTCAAATTTTATTTTCCGTAAACGTAAATTGTTTTATTTGTGAATTTATGATTTTTTTATTGCGGGATGTCCTAGTGGGAAGGGCGATGGGAAGGGCGGATTATGCAGGGGATGTCCTAGTGATGTGGCAATGGGGTGGGATGTCCTAGTGACGTGACAGGAGGTGTTTTTGGGATGTCCTAGTGAATGTCCGAGTGGGACATCCGCCCACTGGAGATGCTCTTACACTTACTTGGACAAAAAATTTGGGCCAAATTTATTTTGGTTGCATTTTTAGAGCCCAAATTTTGGGGCCTAACCCTAGCTACCGAGTCGCCGTAATTTAAAGAATCATCTATATATATACGGCCCCTCAATTCGTAGTCTTATCATAAACCCTAATTCCCAATTTCTAAACCCTTGATTCGCTGTTTTCATTCTTGGTCAATTGCTTTCTTCAAAAATCATCTTCTTAGTTTTCGATTTCAGATCCTTTTTGTATTTATTTGATCAAGTTTTATGCAAGTGATGGTTTTCAAAACGTATCTTACTCCGAATTGGAGAAAGCTGATACTTTTACACGGAAATCAGAATCTCTGATGCATTTTTTTTATGCTTGAAGTTATTTTTCTAGAAATTGAGAATGTTTCTTGGAATGCCCTTTCGCCGATGATGGTGTTAAATATACTTTGAGTGAATTCATCATTAAGAAAAAAACTTATACAGCTGAGGCTTTGAGGCATTTGCATTTATATTTTCATTTCACATCATAAAATTATGTTCTTATTTATATGAATTTGAAGCAGGTGATGATAAAAAAGACAGGGACATCAGAACTCCTTTTGGAGTGAAGATGACTAGTCTAATGGGAATCTCTCTGATGCTTAAAATTCTCTAGTTTTTATTCAAATTACTGCCAAAATTAATTATGTTTTTCATCATTATATGATGATTTATTTAGATATGAAGATGGAAGCAAGTGATGATAGAAAAGACAGGGACATCAGAATTCCTTCTGGAGTAATGATAGACTTAGTCTAATGGGAATCTCTCTGATGCTCAATTGTCAAATTTGATTACTGTTAATGTGTGATAATCTGCATTACAATGTTTATAGCTATTACTCTAGTAGAGTATATGTTGTGAATGGGATGGCCTATGATGCATAACATTGTTTATTATTGAGTTTTACAACTTTGATTGTTTCTATGAATCATCGTAGCTGAGGCCTTATTTCCTTCCATCTTGTGTAACAGAATAAGTTCATATCAGTTCTTTTATTTGTAGATTGAATTTTTTGTTGATGTTAGATTGTTTGCCAATGATGCATTTTCTAAAAATATATTACCAGATTGAGGATGTTGATATTTTGAATTGTCACTACCTCTGAGGCAAATCATCTATGTATCTTGTTTTTTTCTCATCTTTTTTTCATACACGAGTCATGAACTATTCTTTAAAGTAACTTTTAAATAATGATTAAAATGTATTTTCACGTATATTTGAAAATTAATGGAGTACAAATAATGAAAATTAATTCATTTGGTCCCCGTGAGACTTGGGTTAACTCTGCATTGGGGCTGTGTCCCTACGAATTTCCAAGCTGTTTTGGCCAATCTGAGGAAAATATTTATAACTTTATTTTGAAACTATAATTAAAATGTTGTAATTGTGTTCAGTAAATATGTCCTCGTTTGTAACCATCAAAAAGACCAGTCTCCTCAAATTTAGTCGATTTAATATGGGGTGTGAATGCTTCAATTAGGGATGTCAATCTAGCCTGAAACCTGTCGGTCAACCTGAATAACCTGCTAAAATTACAAGTTTAGGGCCAAAAAAATTGCAACTCAGATACAAAATAGGGCTACATGGGCTGACCTATTGGGGACGGTGGGTTATGCGGGCTGGCCCATTGGTTAAGCATTTAAAATAAAAATATAATTAAAGTTTTGGGTTATATACTTACATGAAGTATATATGGTAATTATAATATTAAATGCAATACTTATATGAAGTATATATGATTATTATGTCCTCTTTCTCAAATTGAACGTTAGTGTTATATGGAATATAGATGTTATTAATATTTACTGAAGCTTTAAAAGGTATTGATGTAGAAGAATGTCATTCAACTCTATGGAGTTTATCTATACTATCATTTTCAACTACTTTGAATTTATTTTTGGGTATACAAAAGAATGTCATTCAATCCCTTTGAAATGCATGGTTTTCATTTAATTGTGTTGGATTCACGTGTGCTACTAATTCACGATATGTTTATGTATTTTGTTTTAATTTTCAATTACTATTATTTTTTTTCTCTTGATCACTTTGATAATAATTTACTATTTGCGACCATCTGTTTTTTTATAAGTTAGAATATTGGATTGGATAGAAAGTAACACATAAGATCACTTTAAACCTTAATAGCCCGTGTTTTAGCTCGAAACCCGAAGATTTAGGGTCAGGGCCGAAATTTATAACTCGAAAATTACACAACCTGAATAATCAGCACCCAAATAGCCGAACGATACGAGTGAATTGGCCCGAACTCGAGCGAGTTAGCCCAATTGACATCCCTAGCTTCAATATAGGATTTCATTGGACCATGATAATGGACAATCTATGTTTGGTAAAAGTGTTTACATTATAATGAATTGTTATAAGGTTCAATTGAAAAAATAATTCGGTATTAAATCTTACAATAATGCTATGTGGCCATAATATGGCCAGCCACACAATGACATTTTTATAAATAATTATTAAAGTCAATGCAATAAATTAATAGTAATAGTTAGTGCTAAGATAATTTTACTTAATTACCCTTTTCTAAATTTTTTTACTTCAAATTTAAATTTACAACATTCTCTCTCCATAATAATTTATGCACAATTTATTTTGACTTACCTTTTAATTTGTCTATTTCTAATCATTATTATTTAGCATTCTCTCTCCATAATTATTTAGCATTCTCTCCACATTAGCATCACAATTTACGAGCCCTGTCAATAATTTATGTATTAAACACTAAGGTGTATTATAATCTAATAATAATATATTATAGTGTACTATGATATTCGATTATTAGATTGTGAAATATTATGACAACATAGTATTGAAACTTAATATTAAGTTATAACTAAATTATGAATTTATAATAGCTTTTTCGTCATACTTAATTTACAAAAATAAAAATAATAATAGTACTGATAAAAATATTTCTTAAGATTACAGTATATGTCGAGTAATATTATTTTAAATAAACATCTGAATAAAAAGCAAAAGGATATAAAGTACTCTAATAAAACGTAAATATCTTCTAAAAATAATAAAAACATTGTTGGATGGATGAATATAAAGTACTTACTTTATAAACTAAGGTAAGGGGTAGAGTTGTCTTAAGAGTTTTGATACTTTTAAGGTGAGTTAATTATTAAGTGAACTCATTTAATTTTTAGCTAAAAGACAAATTATGGCTAGCCATAATATGGCCATTTAGCACCTCATGCATATCTAAATATTTATACTAGTAGTCTTTTGGGATGAATTTTGGATGATTTTACTATCTCTTGCATATCTCAATATTTTATTTTATTCATAGTAAAGCTGAATGATTATAACTAAATATTAACATATACTCTATCTAGCGATTAAAAAAATGGAAGAATGAGATTGGGTTTTAAAATCTCTGCACATTTATGCTGATAAAGGTCATTATTGTCCATTCCGTTTCTAAAATGGTCGTTGAAAATTGAAATACATTGTTTTTCTTTAGAAATGATCTCCACTATTTGATATAAATCCTTTAAACATGATCTGATACGTCTACGAAATGACATAACTATACCACAATAAAGGCCTAAAATGGTTATTTTTGCAAATTACATTACATCAAGTTAATAAAATGACTGTCACTCCTTGTATGATCTAAAAATTAACCTCCGTGTTTACAAACTTTGAAAGTTCTAAAACAAAATCTAATTTATCCATTTTTTTTATTTAATGATTGGGATTTGATTTCTAATGAGTATTAAAGTTTAGTTATTAACAGATCACAACATGTAAGTTACTTCAAAAAAAACAGAGCCTTGCCTATGGAAAGAGCAAGAGTGATCAAAGATGGAAACAAGGACCCCATCGATGAAAAATTATTTACATTTGAACCAAAATAAAAGATACGTAAATAAAGAATATGTAATGAGCAATTCCATAACTAATGATCTTATTTTCTAATCCAACAACATGGCATTCATTGCCCTCATTCACACCTCTATCAACATGTCATCTTCTCATGCTAAACACACCCTCTTCTTCCCTTCCACAACCCTTTGATATTGAATCATTCCCCACCAAATTTCTTGAAATCAGACCTCGAGAGGCCAATGCAGCCAGCTCCGATTCATCCAGACCCTTTGCTGATCCGAGACTCCACGAGCCACTGCCATGTCTAGCCAATGCATCCTTGAATTTCTTGATCTGAAACACTCATCAATCAGCACCAGAATTACGAAAAAAAAACGCGGTCCCTCACCGTTGCATTGGAGCAGCTGAAGCTGCAAGCTCCGCCCTCTGCACCTCTGTATAATCTAAAGAAGGGCAGAACTTGAATATTGAGGGCTTCACACATCTCCTTGTGATCATCATAGTTGATTTGGAGGAAAAAGGGAATTAGGGTTCATTTCAGCAAATTGACATATCTGTTCAAGATTAGGCAATCATCAATAATCAATAACAGGATTAGGAAAAAAAAAGATTAAAGATTGTACCTTTGGATGCAAAGTATCTGTTCAAGATTAGGCAATTATCAATAATGAATAATAGGACTACAAAAAAAAAATTTAAAGATTGTACCTTTGGATGCAAAGTTATACAACCTCCACAAGCAGGGGAGTAGAAACCTACTACAGCCAATCTCTCACCACCATTCAACAATGAATCAACAAGTTCTTGAGCTGATTCAATCTCTATCATGTTCTGATGAGGATTTTTTTCTCACCATCTCACTGAGTAAAATCATTAATAAACATCAAAATTGACAAATTATACAAAGCTTAATGCAATACATAAATAAGGAGATAGATACTTGCATTGACTAAATTTGTAGCTGGTTTCTGATCTAACAAATGAAGGGTTTTGCCTAAACATTCTCTGGGATTGGATGACTCTCTAAAATGAAGAGTCTGTATTGAAGAACAAACTCTAAAACACCCTTTTGCTCTGTTCTTGAAAGCAAGATCATTGGACCCATAAACAGAGCGTCCAGCCTTCAAACAACAAGACATATCTCCAAGATTTCAACTTTTTATTTCAACAAACGGACCCTTCTTGAACAAACGAGCAAACAAGAAAGCCCGCCAAGAAAATCAAGAGAAATGTGCTAGGAACCAAGGGGGGGAAATAGGGTTGTTTGTTGAGTAGAAATAGGTGTCTGTGGTTTTGTCTTTGTTGAAATTTCTGTGAGAGGAGCTTTAAAATAATCCAAAATGTAATGCAAAAGGGTGTAGTGTGTGAGAAAAAATTCCCTACTCTAGAAATACCAAGGTGGCAATCCTATTTGGTATGTCACACCAATAAATTTTTGACATCTGGAAATATATATTGCACCAATTCCAACTAGGTAAATAAATTATGGAAACACTCTAAATATAACCTCACACTATTTATTATAGGAAAAGTTTTTGCATATTCCACATATAAACACCACATATATACACATAATATAAGTATTCCATTAACGGTTCATACATGATACATACAATTTGCATGATAAAATTGATTCATATAATACAATTAATGTGCAATAATAAAATAAATCAAGATAATATTCTGAATCTTTGCTTTTGTTAACTTAATTTATAGGATTCATATAGTTCTTGATTTATTTTATTGTTAAACTGACACATTTATTATATGAATATTATATATTATGTTGAATTATAGAAATAGTTAGTAATAATAATAATAATAATAATAATAATCATAATAATTTTGTTACATTAATCCTTTTTTTTTGGTAAAATGTATATCATGTAAAAACTTTATAAATAAAATACGACAATGATTATTGTATGAAATAGAAATTAAACTTGAAATTGTAAAAAAAATTAAATTACTACTCCTATAATATAAGTGATCGTGACGCCCAATCAAAAATTTTAAATAAAATAAAACAAGTAATAATTCCAATTAAAAGGTATAAAAAACTCTCTTCCAAACAATAATAAAATATATATTATGTGTATAAACTCTGTTCAAAACGATAATAAAATATATTTTTATGTTTATAAAATATATTACGTACGTATTAGTTCTAATTAGTTCAATAGTATTATTTGCACATTAAAAATCAGTAATAGTTCTAGTAAATTAAAATAAAACAAGTAGCAGTAGACATTAATTTAAATTTTATTATTGTACTTTAATTGAATGAATACTATATGAATCAATTTTATCATTGCATATATGAACGTCAATGGATATATGTGTGTATATATGTAGTCAATGTATTATCTATGGAATATGCATAAACTTTCCATGTAATTAATAGTGTGGGCTTATATTTAGAATGTTTATATAAGGTATTGATCTAGTTGGAATTGGAGCAATATATATATCCAAATGTCAAAATACTATTGATAGGATATACCATATATGCTTTCCACCATGGTATACTGAGACAAGACCACTTAACTTTTTCTCGTAGTGTGGGGCATGCGATTACCTTTATCCAGATTATTTCTGCAAGTGGTGGTTTTTTATTCAATTAAGGAAATTAATGTTGCCTAAAACTATGGTATGGAACTATGGATAGAGGTGAAAGTGATGATTAATTCGAGTAATGTGATAATAAAATGGGATGGTGCTGAGATTACGGAGGCTTGTTTATAGGATTGATTCTCTTCTTGATCTCATGATTTTGTTTTGGGATCAGCTAGCCTGCAGATCTTTTTTTTTTATTATTCTACTTCGTTTTCTATTTTGAGTCATATTTTAATAGAGTTTTGGAGTTCATAAGCTCTTTACTAATAAATTCATGATAGTAATTCAGTTTATTTTCTTGCAAAATAGGAGTAAAATAATTTCCTTGGAAATGAGATCTTTATTTCTTAAAAATAATGAGACAACGGATAAATGTAATTGTGGGTCCCACCAATGCCATATCCAAAAGTGGTTCAAGAAAAAGAAAATGATTTGTATATGAAAGAAACGTGATGATTTAAGTAATACTATTTTGAATAAAAATAATTAAAATTGGGTTTTATTTTATTGCTGCAAAAAGGCAAATCGTCGTCTTGACGGTCCCTACACTCCTACCCGACATCATGTGAGAGGGTTAAATCAGGGTACGCAATAGCCTGTTAAGGGGGAGGCCTAACCCACTGGCTGCCAGAAGCCGATGTCCCAAGCCCTCATACTTGTGCCTGAGAGATGGAAACAACTACACGATAGTAGTGAGATTCGAACCCAGGCTCATTGGAACAAGATCTGCCCCTCCATTGCCAACTGCGCTGCCCCTGCGGGCATTGGGTTTTATTTTATAGATTTTCTTTATTTACAGAGTATAACTTACTATAATTTTATTTTTCTATTTTGGTGTGTTCATAATTTATGTCGGTCTATTTTGGTAAGTTTCTAACTTTTAGGGTCTGTTTGGTACGCCTGCGCGCGAACACACACTATACGGTCATTAAAATCACACTAAGCACACATGCAACGTGTGTGTGCGTGAATGTGTGCCAGTGTGTGCAAGTGTGTGTGAATGTGTGCAGTGTGTGTGAATATGTGTGTGTAGTGTGTGCAGGTGTGTGTGAATGTGTGCAGTGTGTGTGCACTGTGTGAGAGAATGTGTGCAGTGTGTGTGCACTGTGTGAGAGAATGTGTGCAGTGTGTGTGAATGTTTGTGTAAGAATGTGTGTATTGTGTGTGAATATGTGCCGTGTGTGTAATTTAATAAATATTTGAAATTCTACTATCTTTTGATATGGAATTCAAATTATAAAATTGGAGGATATAGAATTGTAATTCAATTACAAATCCAAAAATTTATATGATACCAAACACTAGATTTGAAATTGAAGGCTCCAACGTGCCTCTAATTCATACACCAAAAGTCTTATAAGATTGAGTCCACTTTCAATAAAATATTATAGTTATTTTTTCATTATATTTTTTAAAATTTATAGTATTAAAATTTGTGTCGCTTCTTATTAAGACTATTATTATGGACTATGAATTTTTATTTTATAATAAAATATTAGTGAAATCAATTAATTAAATATCAGAATTAAATACCATTAATAGGATATTACAAATGGTAAATACGACAAATAATAGGTAGTAGTAGTAGTAATTATAAATTTGCTACTAAATTAGTGAGTTTTCTCCAGTTTGAGGATAAAAAATTATCACACGTGTGTAGTACGACCGTTTTATTGCATTTTCGTTTCAATAACTCTCCACACTCGTTTAATTAATATTTTTAAAATATGGCGTTAACAATTGAAATCACCAAGTTCTAATATTATGTAACATTTAAAATATATGGAAATCATATCTGGCATAATTATTGATATATAGTCGTTAATTGTGACATAGTGGTTAAAGAAATAAATTAAATTTCATAAACAAGTGTGCCAACTCGAATCCAGGCTCCTAACAAGGTGAGTTAATAGTTTATACAATCTGTCACGTGTGATCCGATTCATCCAATTAGATTTGCAATTTACACATTATATTTATAATAATGTGGTCAGTATACAATTGGACCCAATTAATTAGGGGTTAATTAGTTTTCGATTTCAGCAAAAGTTTTCACTAAATTTGGAATTGTGAGATACACTTTTCAATCATAATGAAAACTTTGGGTGCTAATGTAGATGTTAGTAAGCTAATTTTGTTTATTTCATATCCCATTAAAAACATGAAACTGGAAAAACAGGGATAAAAATAAAGCAAAACACATCCTTAAATCCTTGTACTTTGATTATTTATTTCAACAGGTCCTTATACAATTTTTTCATTTTAGTAAGTCCTTATTTTTTTATATTCAATATATTCCAATCCTTATTTGACGGAACCGTTAACTTTTCCGTTATAAAATACTAACACATCATATATTAATTATTTAAATATATTCCATCTAATATCCTACTTGAAAAATACGAACATAACATAAATATAAAAAAAAGATAAAAACAAAAAAAAAACTAAAGAATTCCAAATTGTTAAAAGAATTTATATCATTGGAACCAAATATAATTTTTTTGTTTTTCTTTTTATCTTTTTTGTTTATATTAATGTTATTTGCATATTTTCCAACTAGGATATTAAGTGAATATATTTAAATAATTAATATATGATGTGTTAGTATTTTACAACGAAAAAGTTAACAGTTCCGTCAAATAATGATTGGAATGTATCAAATATAAAAGTATAAGGACTTACTAAAATGAAAAAATAGTATAAAGACCTATTGAAACAAACAATCAAATTAGACTTGGCATATTTTTCAATTATGAAAGGTAAGTAATTTTTATAGCACTTCATAATGGTGTATAATTACGAAAAAAAAAATCATGGCACATCTAAAACATTAAAAAAATCATAATATAATCCAAAATTTCTCATAAAATTGTGCTAACCCATAAGTTGCGGATTCCAACATTTTTGTGTCAAGCAAGAAACATGATACGCATCTATTTTGTACTACTATATTTTTTTCTCAAAATTTAATTATATAGTAAAATAAAAGTGATTTTATTCGTAGCTTTTATTTTTTTGATGTACTAGTTTAATAAGGCAATCTGTAAGGCTGAACCACATAAAAAAAACATCTAACAACCAAGGCAAAAAAAATAAAAAACCTAGTATACAACAATTTACTAGACCTAAAAAATAGATAAATAGTTTTGATCGCATTCAATTTGAGAGAGAGTGATAAAATTAATTTCTTTTATCAAACAAATACACCTAAATACCAAAATTAATGGACGCGTCACGCACCTACGGGATCCGATATAACGCTGGAAACAAATAATGCAATAATTATTTTTGTCAGTGTTTAATTTCTCAACCTATATAACACAATCTCGAATCATCAATTCTGAATCTAGATCTTGTTCTTGTCGGTATTTTCCGTACTATATTATTACTATTAATTGGTAAATTTAATTAGTGAATACGGATAACAAAATTTTTAGCTTAAGTGGCAAAGCTAAAGTGCTCGACTCGATGATTCGCAAAGTTGGATATATGGTTGTAGAAGATTGATGTTCTAATAAGTTGGCATTTATCAAAGACAAAATTTGACTGTGCCCACCTCGAGAGTGATAGAGTCCCACTTTAGTAAATTCCATTTCAAACAAATAATTGACTACATATTCAGTTTGGGAGCTATAGGGATAAAATAATACTCGTTCCGTTTCTTTAAAAATAGTACTAACTCTTTCATTTTGATCCGCTTTCTAAAAATAAAAATTTTATCATTTTTAAAAAATAACCTCACAATCAACTAATATTAATTCAACTAATTTTTCCTTTCATCTCTCTTACTTTACCCATTTTTCTCTTCATCTCTCTTATTTTACCAATTTTGTATTAAAATCCTTTTTGTTTTCAAAGTTTCTATTTTTAGGAAACAGATTGAGTAACAGGATATTGGTCCCTACTCCCTAATTTTGACCAAAATCTGATATTTTTCTTAAACTTTAAATTTTCTCTTTCAATCGCCATATAGGACTAGTGTACGTAGCTTTTTATCCTACTTGACACAACCAAATTAACTGGACATCTATATGGCTTTTTATCCTACATGCCACAAACTTTAAAATTAGTCTAAAATATCTCAAATGATTCACAATGGCTCATGTAGGGTAAATTTTCACAGAAATATCTTATTTGGGCCGAATTGAAAAATAACACATAGAAGGTAAAATTTGTAATATTTTAGATCAATTTTTAAGTTCATGGAAAATACCAAAATTTTGTCATCGTCTAACTTTAAGAACCAATATTCCAATATTTTCATATTATTTCAATTATTTTATAAAAGAGATTATATTTAAATTCTATGCATATATTTTAACAATTTACATAATAAAGAAAATATGAATCTCAAGTCTCAGCTCAAGTTCAGATAATGAAAAACTTCAACCCAAATAATTAGGTCCATAAGAGATTTAGACACTCGAGCCTAAATTAAAAAAAACGATACATCATAGTACGATACGATCTCTGTCCCGATTTAAGATCTCTGTCCCGATTTAAGTGAGTCATTTTATTTTGCACAAGAATTAAAAAAAATACTCTATTTAATAAGTTAAATTTGGAAATAATAAAGTAAGAGATGAAATAAAATAGTGAAGATAAGAAAAAATAAAGTAGATAACAGAATAAAGTAGTGAAAGATAATAGAGAATAAAGTGAAAATAAATTAAAGTATTATAATAACATAAAAGTTAACCTTTTCAAGAGTAGAAATGAATCATTTAACATTGAAAATTTTAAAAAGAAATGTGGATAGAACACCAATAGTAATTTTTTGAAACTCTTTTTCTTGTAGAGAGTACTTTAAACTCCTTTTCCTTTTCTATAGATAGAAATACTTCAAAAGTTGACTGAAAGAGAAGAAATTATTAAAACTAGCATTGAAAAACATTATAAAGATTTTTCCACTGGTATTTTGACTTATTAGGTGATGTCAATCATCATACACATTTAATTTTGTTTTATTTGTCAAAGTCTACTACTGTGCCTGTGTGCATGTACTAAAATAAATAAATGATATAAAAGGGATCTTTTTTTGTTTTTTGAAAGCATGAAGGGATAAAAGATTTAAACAAGTAAGAAGGTCATTTACTGATTCTCATTAAAATGATAAAAGGGATATTTTTTTTATTGAAAGCATGAAGGAATAAAAGATTTAAACAAGTAATAGGAATTACTTATTTTCATTGAAATGAAAAGTTAGTATTTTAGTGTAGTTCGAGAATAACTTATTCTAACATTTGAACAGCTTAGACCTTTCTATAATCAACCAACAATATTGAAAGATATACTGATGAATTAGATTAAAATATTTGTATTTTAATTAAAAGTACTGTATTTTAATTAATGTAGATAAATGAATACCCGCTTATGGACCCGAGACTCACGGAACAATTAATATACATTAGAAAAATAAACGAATAGTTTATATCGCATTCAATTTGAGAGGGTGTAATAAATTTAATTTCTTTTGTTTGTCAAACAATATGCACACTAGGGCTGGCAAATCGTGCGGATTAGGTCGTTATCGGGTCAACTTGATAATGACCCAACCCAATAAGGCCTAACCTGAATCCGACATGTTAAGGAAACTGTAAATCCGAACACGAACCCGACCTGCTACCTTCAAATCCGAACACGACCTGCACCCGACACGAACCCGTTATCGACACGATATAATATGGGTTGACACGACACGATAACAACCCGAACCTGATATTACACGATTAAAACATAATATTACACGATTAAACCTTAATTTTTAACCTAATTTACACAATTAAAATTCGTTTTATACTATTTAAACCTAATTTATAAGAAATTAAAAAATTAAAGTAATATATATATTTTAAATAAAAATAATAATATTATTTCTTAATGGGTTACTTGTATCCGACCCGAACCCAACCCGAAATTATCGGGTTCTTAATGGGTCAACCCGATAAGGACACAGATCCAATAAGACTTGACCCCAACCCAATAATTTCGTGTGGATTATTATCGTGTCGTGTCGAAAATTGTCAGCCCTAATGCACACTTTAGTATGAATTTTTTACCTTTCGCTATAAAAAAGGTGTACAAGGAATTATTTCTTTGTCGCATACACTTAAATACCAAAAGTATCGGACTCACTCGCAGATCTAATCAAACGCTAAAAATAAATAATGAAAATATTTTATCGTTTGTGTTTAATTTTTCAATACATAATCTTGAATCCTCAATTACGAATTTAGATCTTGTTATTGTCGGTATTTTTCGCACTATATTATTACATGACGACAGTAGTTGACTAGATATTCAATTTGAGAGCTATAAGGATAATATAATAAATTGTGACTATTATTTCAATTATATTTTTAATGGACAGATTATTATTAAATTCATGTATAAATATTTTCACGATTTGCATCATAAAAGAAAATATAAACAAAAATAATTTAGTCGAAAAAAGTTATACAACTCGAGCCCATGAAAAAGTGATACATCCTACATACGCCTTTTGTCTAAGTTAAGTGGGATAGTTAATTGTCAAAGGAATTGAGAAAAAAAAAGCTTTTAGTCACTTGAATTGAGAGATAATAAAGTACTATGAGATAAGATAAAATATAAGATAAGAAAGAATAAAATATGAGAGATAAGAAAGACACAGAAGAGATAAGAGAGAATAAAGTAAAGTACTGTGAGATAAGATAAAATATAAAATAAAAAGGAATAAAATATGAGAGATAAGAGAGAAATATAAGGGATAAGAGAGAATAAAGTAAAATATAAAATGTGCATGTATTAATAACATAGGAAAGAGCAATATTTTTAAACTCCTTTTTTTTAAGGGAAATACTTTGAAAGTTGATTATAAGAAAAGTGAAAAAGTAAAATTAGCATAAAAAGTAGAAGTGATAAAGATTTCAAATTGTATTTTAACTTATAAACTGATGTCAAATTGTCAATCATCTTGCACATTCAATTTTGTTTTATTTGTCTAGTCTTTTAAAGTTGATTTGTTGTGTCTATGTCCTAAAAAATGAATAAAACTGAAGAATTTAGAGAAGAGTCTGAATGGTAAAGGAATCTTTTTTATTGAAACATGAAGGCATAAAAAGATTTTTATAAGTAATAATTTATTTATTTATTTATTTTCATAAAATGAAAAGTTAGAATTATTTTAGTGAATAACATTTGAATAGTTTAGACCTTCCTAAAATCAACAATCAATTTTGAAAGATATACGGAGTATACAAAAATATTGCCTTTTAATTTTTTAAATGGATCATTATAATGTAGATAAAAATTACTCGCTCATGAACCCGAGCAGGGACGGATCTAATTTTAGAAAGGTGCAAGTTGAGGCACTCCTTTCCTCCCACGCTTGCGAGTAGCTGATCACTCTATAGGAAAGGTGCTCGGTGCGGCACTCCCTTCCTGCCGCGCTTACGATTGGGCTTGTGTACAACCTCGGGCTTTTGCACATAGAGCTCAACCCTCCCTTCTCCTATGTCAGTTTGAACCTACGCACAACATCAAAATCACAATCAAAATCAATAATCTCACATGGTATAATGTCTTTTTAAATGAGAATTAAACTAGAAAAGAAACCTTGCATGCAATAGAGCAAAAACGAAAGCGATCCGGGTCAGTTAGCTTCCTTTTGCAAAGGTAGCAAGCCCCGTCGCCCTCAATCAGCAAACCCGACCCGTTATGCGGCAATGGAGTCAAAGACACAACCCATTTCTTGTTGCATTTGTAGGGCTTCAAATACATATAAATACAATCACAATTTTTTTTATTGATACGAAATAATTTCAAAAAAATAATAATAAAATTATACCTGAATCTTGTCGCAGTCAATGTAATTTTGCATCTCACAAAGAGGGACAACATTTTGGTAAACATGCCTGTAAATAGTGAGAATGTTGTGGTTGTAGTGCTCTCCACTTATGATGCAATACCTGCAAATTGGTGCATCACAACTTATGCAATACCGATTCAGTTCACTCTTCTGCATATCATCATGGCACTCACATCTCTCAAAAAATATTTTTTCCAAAAAGGAATCCACCCAATTTTGGAAGTTGCCCTCCTCGTCCTACACATTCAAAAATATCAATTAATTCAACATTAACAATTAATTATATTCAACTATCTTACCCACAATTTATGAAAAAATATGGACAATGATATGCATGTAACATGTATACAATTAATCAAGAAGCTATGCAAACCTTTCATAAACAAGATTTGCATCTTATTTTTGAACAAACAATACATTGAAGCAAGAAAAAAATCTATTTTATAAAATGTTGTATAACTAGATTTAGGGGAAATATGAGCTTAATATTCGAGAGTGAATATGCAATACCGGCTGCATAATTTCACTGCCTGAAGAAGTGCTCATCTCAGTTTGTTTTTTTGATTTTTTTTTTTTTTGATGAAACAACACTCACTAATTTGAGAATTATATAGCACCAAAATATTGTTAAGATGGGTTTACTTTAATAGTAGTTGGGCGATTTGCTGTTGACTATATATGAAATAAATTGTCACATAAATTGGGCATAATCGATTCTTATCTGGAGGGTGGAGTACTCCATGGAAAATACAAGACACATTAATGACCAGAAAATACGTATTTTCAAAAATTCATTTCACCACTCAAAAATTAAGTCGAACTTGAGTTCCATTTTCAAATGGTTGCTATCTCCTATTCTATAAATTTTGGAATTAAATTGTAGATTTATATTTTAATTATTTAAAGTGCTTCAGCATTAATAGCAATTGTCCGTGAATAGCAAAGAATTCATAGTATTTGCTTCATAGGATGTACTATATTTATTGAATACAATTTAAACAATTAATTCCACATAGAGATTGGCTTAAAACAGTTACATTGGTGATTTTGTTGTAAATCAAAAAGCATATATGACATTTATTGAAACACCAGAGCATGAATGCGCTGTATTAAACCAAATTTTGATAATGCAAAAATGTAAATTGTTGTCTGATTCATGTATAATCATTGCTATTACCGATTTTAGATTTTGTTCATTATTTCATGTGCAACATTTCAAATACTAAGAGAGAGGGTCCCGCACATACAAAACTATATAAATTACACTTATGAATTGATTAATCGTGGACATTTTATTACAGCCAAAAATGAAATAAAAATTTACTAGAAATCTAATGTGAATTAAATTTCAAGTAAATTAGTAATTATATGATTCTCAACAACTGGCCTATTAGCTCAGTTGGTTAGAGCGTCGTGCTAATAACGCGAAGGTCGCAGGTTCGAAACCTGCATGGGCCATTTTTTAAGTTTTTGTTAAATGGGCCAATCATTTTTTGTTTGGATAATGTATTGGATACCTCGGCCCACTCAATTTGGGCCTCAGTATTGTTTTGAAAGAATATCTTTTCGACAATAAATAATTTGGCCCATGCAAGTCAAAACCTGCACGCCGCTTTGACCATGGTATATTTAATACTTTTATGAGTATTCCTTTAATCCCAAAAAATAGACATTGAAAATGATACAGTTTTTTAACGTACAATTAGTAAAATAAAGGAAATAATGATATAGTAGATAAAATTATTCACCACACAAATTGGGTTGAAAGTGAGCAAAGAGATCCACTTTAAATTTTGGTGGAGAAGGGTCCCTCAAAATGTAGATCCAAGTGATTTAAAAAAAGAAATTGAAATTAAAAACTTTAATTCAAAGAAAAAACAAGTTCACTTCAATTTAGGAGTTTCCTTCTTCAACCACTTTCGTCAAGTATTTGGACCTTCTCAACTACCTAATAGCCAAAACATTCAAGTGAGGGTCATAAGTTGTGATCTCAGCATGTATGCACAACTTAAAACTAAAACATTTCAATTTGGACTTATCTTCTTCAATCACCTAGACCTACATTTAAAATCAACAGTCTGATGACCAAAACATTTAGATGAGATTCATAAGTTGTGATCTTAATATGTATTCGCAACTTAAATTAAACACTTTAATTATTAAAAAAAAATACAAATTGAAGACTTTAATTTGACTTTCTTTTTTTCAACTTTAGACCTATATTTTAAGGGACATTTTCAACCACCCCATGCCCAAAACATTCAACTGAGAGTTATAAGTTGTGATCTCAACGTGCACTCACAACTTAAAATTAAACACTTTAATTTGGATTTCTCTTCTTTAACCACCCGGATGCACATTTAAAGGAACCTTCTCAACAACCCAATGCCTAAAGTAGGAGTCATAACTTTTTCCTTGACCTACATTTAAAGAGACATTCCCAATAACCCATTAATCAAAACGTTCAAGTGAGAGTCGTAACTTGTGATCTCAATATGTATTCACAACTTGAAATTAAACACTACAATTTGGATTATCTTCTTCAACCACGATAACCCAATGCCAAAAAATTCAAGTGAGAGTCATAAGTTGTGATCTCAATATGTATTCACAACTTAAAAATTGAATATTTCAATTTGGATTTATCTTTTTCAACCACATGAACCTAAATTTAAAGAGACATTCTCAACAAACCATTGCCCATAATACTTAAGTGAGGGTCATAAGTTGTGTGAACTCAGTGTATATTCACAACGTAAAATTAAACACTTTATGATATCCTCAACGACCCAATGTTCAAAATATTCAAATGTGAGTAATAAGTGGGAGAAAAAGTTCTCCATACTAGATAGAGCATCAAAGTGAGTACTAATATTCATTTAGGGCTCGTTCACTTTGTCGGTTTTGGCCAGTTTTGGGCTCAAAACTGGTGAAATATGGGTGTTCAAGTTTTAAGTTATAAAACTGTGAAGCCCAATATATAAAACACGGCCCGCACTGTTTGTTCATGATATGCCCAATTTCAAATACTGGCTCAGAGGTGGTTTTTATATTTTGGAACACCAGAAATGAAGGTGAGATTACACTTTACCCCCTCATTTTCGTTCCCCACCAAAAAGCTGTACTTTCCCCAAATTATGTCAAACTCGAAAATCCCTAAGCTATTGCTCCGCTTTCTTGTCGGCGGACACTATCAAGAAGGAACCCAGAGTAGCTAAAGGCGCGCCACGTGAGGGTTCCGAGCAAGAACGCCCCCGCAAATCCGGAGAGGAGAACCGGGGAGCCCAAGAAGAAGATCGCGGCGTTGCTGAGCTCATCCCAAAAGCTCCGGCAGCACTGAGGCGGTGTCGCCTCTCCACTTATAACCAGCGATTTTGAGAGGAGATGAGAGGAGAACAGGGGGAGCCCAAGAAGAAGATCGCGGCGTTGCTGAGCTCATCCCAAAATTCCTTGTAAGATTCATCCAGAATTTTGAGACGCCGGAAAACTCTTCATCCAAGATAGATTCAAGGCCCCGGTGGAGGAAGGTGAGCTTGATGAGGAGATTGGTGTTGAGTTGATTAAACAATTGAGAATGGGTCATTGATTGTGGTTATTAGTTTGGTGTTGATTGTGGTAAATTTGAGAATATCTCTGTTGCAATTTCTTCGTGGAGGAAAAGAATTAGAGCAGCAAGAACTAAATTTGTGAATTCAAGAGGGAAAGCGTAGACATTTTCTCGTGAACAGTGTATGGATACAGTAACTTCATATGCATATCTGGAGGCTGGAGGCTTATTCTTGGATAAAACATGCTATAACACCTTCCATTACCCATTTAAACAGTATCCCAAATCTACGAGAATTAAAACCGGACATTTCTAAAATGATAAGGTGAACACGTAACCTCAATTGCACAAAATAGCCGCATATGTTTATAAAAAAAATAAAAAAATAGCCGCATATGTTTATAAATTATAAGAATCTACATTACGATAGAAGATTGTTTCAACTTTTAAGAAACATAGTTTTTATCTTGAGGGAACATCTTTTTTGGTCTACAAACTTTGTCAAAGTATCATTTTAGGTCCGTAAACTTTAAAAATATCATTTGAGGTCCACCAATTATAGATTAATATCATTTGAAGTACTTTTTACTATTTCCAAGTTTTTTGGACGAAAATACCCTCAATACCTTAAAGTGTATATATTTTTAATAAATTTATCATATACTCATTTTTTTTAAAAAATATCTTTACAATATATTTTTGACAAATTTTCTAAATATAATTTGACCTTAAATGTTATCACTTAATTTTGTGACATGCAAGTAAAATTGCTTCTTCAATTTTTTATATTAATTTTTTAAAATTGAATAAAGAATTTTTCTTTAATAATAAAAAATTGAATAAAGATCTTTTCTTGCATGTCACAAAATTAAATGATAATATTGAAGGTCAAATTATATTTAGAAAATTTGTTAAGAATATATTGTCAAGATATTTCTAAAAAAATATGAGTATATGATAAATTTATTAAAAATATACATCCTTCAAGGTATTGAGGGTATTTTCGTCCAAAAAAATTGGAATTAGTAAAAAGTACTTCAAATGATATTAGCTCATAGTTGGTGGACCTTAAATGATATTTTCAAAATTTACAGACCTAAAATGATACTTTGATAAAGTTTGTAGACCAAAAAAGATGTTCTCTCTTTTATCTTTTATTGCAAATAAACGTTTTTTAAAATAAAGAAACAGCGCTCCGGATAGAGCCGGCATAGAGTTATAGTATAGACCATAGAAAACAACGGCATCCCAATCAACTTCCTATTTATTCAATTTGTGATTGCAGAAAAGAGAGAAAGAAGCAAACTTTGGAGATGGGCATGTTTGATTTGGAGGAGCAGTTTACTTTCTACGGAGCTTACCACAACAACCCCATCAACATTGCTCTGCACACGGTCTTTGTTTGGCCAATCCTCTTCACAGCTCTGCTTCTTTTGAATTTCACACCGCCTTTATTCTCTCAATCCCCAATTCTTTTGCTGGGCCAGAGTTTCTTGGTCCTCAATTACGGCTTCTTGTCCACTTTGATTTATGCTCTGTATTATGTGAGTTTGGACAAAAAAGCTGGCTCTTTGGCTGCTTTCATGTGTTTCCTGTGTTGGGCTGGAAGCAGTTTTCTCGGTCATCGCCTCGGCTTTGCTTTGGGTTGGAAGGTAATTTCCTCGAATTTGGATCCTATTATTTCTTCCAATTGATTTGTTATGCCTGTGAAAATAAGTTATTGAGAAAAGGGATTAGGGTTTCACTTTGAATATGAGATGATGTATGAGCTTTGGGTGAAGATAATTGAAAGATAAAAATGCAATCTTGATTGATAAAAAAGGATATGAAGGTATCTCAGTTAATGCTACTTGTTAGTTATTGGCACGTGGAAACTGGAAATAAGTTATTGAGAAAAGGGATTAGGTTTTAACTTTGAATATGAGATGATATATGGGTTTTGGCCGAAGATAGTTGAAAGATAAAAATGCAATCTTGCTTGATAGAAAAGGATCAGTTGGTGATACTTGTTAGTAATTGGCTCTTAATTTGGTCTTTTGTGTTGTCGGTCTAAATTCTTGCTAATCTTCTATGTTTAATTCATTGCTCAAGATTGGTAGGTATCATTATTGGCTTTTCAATATAAGGCAGTTTGGATAATTTCTGTTGAGTTCTTATCATTAGATGTACTAGTACTTAATCTGCTTAAACAAAATGTTATGCCTTTCGTTGATTCCCAGCATTCGCCTCTTCGAGTAATTATAGAAAGCTAAAAGTTTACTGGCAGTGTTTCTTGTTAAGTGACACCTTTAAGACGATAATTCTAACCGAT
The DNA here is from genome assembly GCF_004379255.2 of Salvia splendens. Classification (NCBI taxonomy): domain Eukaryota; kingdom Viridiplantae; phylum Streptophyta; class Magnoliopsida; order Lamiales; family Lamiaceae; genus Salvia; species Salvia splendens. The sequence goes on along the minus strand of NC_056053.1, from coordinate 21,542,936 downwards.
TAATAGCATTTTCCCGTTTGTGTTTATAACTTTATATACTTCTGTATGCTCAGTTCTAAATATGGCTGAACAGATAGGATCTGTAATTACTATTAATCTCTTGTTTTCACGTCATGGATTTGGAATGATTTAGTTAGTCAGGCTATTAACTCGCCATTACCGCATTCTATAAATATGTTATGGGCATTGGTAAGATGTTACCCGAATTCATCTGCCACGGCATTTCCTAATTTTGTTGAAGGGATTTAATAGCAATGATACCTATACCTGTAATAAATGTTGCGGAATAGGCATTTTCGATCTCTTGAGTATGGCAGGTGGATTGGTAGCGTTTCAGTCACGTATGACGTAACTAGGAGCGACAATTTTTATTTAAAAACCCTTTCAGCCTTAATTTCACCTTTTCTAGTTTATCAATAAGTGTCATGAACTGCAAAAAATATAAATAAAAACAAAAATTTATCATTAACACTACTTACTGACTTATGTGCCAAGAGTGATTCTCCACCACATTACTGATGTTGCTGCTTACACCGAAACATGATCTTGACTGTAACTCTTTGTTACGCCCACATGCCAAAATATCTTTCAGCAATGCTTTCTCGATGTTTTGTTTCGCGTATTTTTCCAGTTCCCTGCAATTTACTGTTCTAATGAGGGGACCTATTCCCATTGGTTCTAAATACAACCTTCTTTTTGAATCAAAGTCTCCAAGACGTTCGATCAGTTGTTTAGGTGATTACAAGGTTAATTCCTTGTCGTGTTATTCTTCTCCATGAGAGGGGGCGCTTTAGAAGGCATTTGTTTTTTTTATGTATGTGCGTGCTATGTAGGAAATGCTGAGGTATACGGATATGCAAGAAAGAGACTGAAATACTCTTCTGTGTGCGACATGCCTCTTTTATGAGTGAACATATGAAAATTTGTGCCCTTCTATGATCAAAAGAATTGTGATAGGCTCTTAATCTATATGGGGGGCTGAGTTTCGTGCTGATTCTTGCATCGTTTGAGCAGGTGGTTCTGGCATCTCAGCTACTCTGCTGGACGGGACAGTTCATAGGGCATGGCGTGTTTGAGGTGAGTTAAGACCAATCGTCGTGCTTTTTAGTATCTTGAGCTGAGATAATAATATATGGCACGGGTTTCTGCAGAAGCGAGCGCCTGCACTGTTGGACAACCTCGCCCAAGCACTCCTCATGGCACCATTCTTTGTACTGCTAGAGGTATGTGAATTTTCTATCACCACCAAATTATCACATTGCATAATTTGTCAATTATACAAATTATAATGATGATGTATTGTTGAATGGTGATAGGCTTTGCAGTATGCATTCGGTTACGAGCCTTGCCCGGGCTTTCACGCTAGAGTCCAGGCCAAAGTCGACGCCGAAATCAGGGCTTGGAAGGAATCCAAAAATAAGAAAATTTCTTAATCTTTATTTGCTTGATCCAACATATTTATATTTCTATACATAAATATGGTGATTTTCTAGTTAAACTTACTGAAAATATGACCAAAGTATGTATGTATTTATGTCAGACGCCCCCAATAATTTGAAGTGTTGTGCCTCAGCTATGAAATTGTGCCCCCTAATGATAAATAGATTAAGTTAATACTGTACTAATATACTATCCATTTCATGAGGCTTTTGAAATTTGACATTGCTACTGAAATTCTGAAGAAAGATTGAATCATATTAGAAGTTTTCCATATATGATACTAAGTGTTTCTTTTAAATAAATTGGTGATTTAGTCATGACATCATACAACAGTTACCATACTCATTCTCATTGGTGAACTATATAAACTGAAAATTCAGTTTAGAAAACCAAGTGTATATATATGTCGGCATATAGTATATTAGTATTATCTAAGTTTAATGCATAAACAACTCGGGCTTAAACACTCTATATTGAATAGTATTGTAGCATGGCATATCTATTAGTTGGCTTATTATAGTCTTTTAATACTAACTAATACCTACTATGTTAATACTATTATTACTATCCAAGCTAGCAAAACAATTGGGAATTGAATTATTTTTTGAGTTGACCGTCTTAAGAAAATATTTTGCAATCTTGACAAACTATTGGCAATCACAAACCAACTTTTAGCCTTATGGAGTAGTTTAATTGTAATTACAATAGTCCAAATTTTTTCTATGAGATTTTGTCCAATGTGTACGTTTTGCATAAATCGAAGAATTAAAATTCCCATGTTGCCTTTTCTCTAATTTTAATACTTCCTACGTCCCTGAAAATTTGTCACATTTTATTTTCTACACTCGTTTTGAAAAAATGATAATAAATGGTTAGAGTGTAAGAATGGTAAAGTAAGAGAGAGAATAATGTAGATAGGGGTCTTCTCTACATTATTCTATCTTTTACTCTACCTTCTCTCCACTTTAACTATCTATTATTATTATTTTTTAAAACGAGTATATAAAATGAAATGTGACAAATTTTCAGGGACGGAGGAGGGAGTATCAAATATTCATAATATTTCTGAATCCAAGTTCAAAAGAAGTGGGTGCAAATGAAAGCAGATTATAAGATATAAGTACGTTTTAAACCTATGCGTGAAATGAAAACTATTGAACAATTGGGATTTTTCAACATCATAAAGTAACGCTTGAAATGGCAAGGCTTATTTTATTTTACTCTTACCCAAAAAGTCGACAATCAATTTTCAATTTAAACCACGTTAGTCCACCCTAAATCTATAAGTATTACTTATACAAATCAAATTAATATGTGTGCATGCGTGCGCCACTCAAAGAAAAAGACAAGTCTCAATATTGCTTGGTTTTCAAATAGTATTGCATCCCTCTCTACGAATACAAAGAAATTTCTATATAATATTCTAGATAAGATATAATATGTAATCATTTTGTCTAACAATAAAAATCTCATTTTTTATATTTTCGTAAATTCATCAATGAGAATTTTATTTCACTTTTATTTAATTGATAAGAGCACACTTTCTCTTCTTCAACCCATATTTATTTACATTTCTTAAAATTCATGCGAGAAAAAATAAGACTCCTAATTGTATAAAGAGGGAGTATATGTTAGTGATGCGTGGTCCATATACAAGAATACATTATTATTAGTGATGTGATGTTCCACGACGGATGAAACTATAACACTGTTATTGTCAAGATTCGAACCTATATACAACCTTGTACTCAATTACCTCATTGGAAACAATATGAGCTACCTAAAATCTCTAATTCTAAAAAAAATGAAGATAACTGATCATGCTGTAATCCATATGTTATGAACAATTGGACACGGATACTACTCCAAATTTAAACACAACTACGACAATTACAAAATTCCTTAATTTGATAATCAGAAACGGCAATGACATGATCTTAATTTATTAATAGCCAGATTAGGCCGGTTTTGTTAAAGGAAAATACGTATTAGCTGCAAAAGGTGGTTTTGTATCATCCACACAGATTCACTAATATATTATTCAAGGAGCCACGTATTTATATATGAGTCTATTACTATATACCTATGCTAATTTAATAATTGGTCACATAACTTAAAAGAATGAGAAGATTATCACAAAGATTGTTACCCAAAGTTAGGCAGAACAATAAAATAGTCAATAATTGATTGAACTATGCTAATAAAAAAATGAGTATTCAAGAAAATCCTAAAGCGAATCGCAGAAGAATTTCTTATAAATTGACCATTGCATTATTCTATAAATCATAGTCGGCTTATTGGCGAATCAAATGACGCCATGTGGAGCTGTCGCTTTTCGTGGTACATGCTGGAACAAAAGAAACAGGGCCCACTTCGTTTGGCTTAATCCAATAATTAGTGGTCAACCCTTGGGTTAATTGGCACTAATTCTCTGGTTAGGTTATGTTCGTACTACTTGAATTAGGCGGTGAAAGATTTTTTATTGATTTAATGTGGCGACAGTGTCAATTTTTCGATAAGTTGATGATTTGGATTTTTGACTTTGTTCTTATAGTTTTGAATGTGCGTTATATATTGATATCTTAAACTTTATTAATAGTATAAAATTTGATCTGATCGCATCGATCTACCATGTGTCACACGCTTAATCATTGAATATATTCTACAAAAAAAAATGCATGTCTTAACTTTTGAGAAAGATAGGTATATGGTATCGCTCTTATTTTAAGTTCTTAGCGATTTTGTAAATTAAATATTTGGAGTGTCTAATTAAGGATCAACCAATAAATATGTTGATTTAGTTTTTCGTAGAGATGTGATATATAATGCAATTACAATGAAATATAATTGATGTAAATATATATGTTGATGATAATGAATTTAGTTCCGTTTTCTGTTTGCAATAAATAATTAGATGATAACAAGAATTTCATATTTTCTTATGTACAAATCACCACTTATTCATATTAGTCACCATTTATACAAAATATATACATGTTCGTACGGGGAGAGTGATCAATTGCTAACTACAACTAATTTAAGACCATAGAATTTTAGAAATTTAGTGGTCTAAAATTTGCCACGTGTAATTTTCATTTTTATTAATTAAATCGAAATAGATAAAAAAAACTACCAAATTAGGGGTTTGGATAAAAATGTCAATATAGTGTTTTAAAAATATCAAGAATGACATTCTACATGCATAATATTGACATATTTTACATACTATGTTACATTTGTTCCTATAGGAAAAAATTGAATTTTTTTTTCAAATTTTGACATCGGAACATATGCAAGTGGGATCTCGTTATAATCCTTATGAAATTATCTTTAATTTGATATATGTTGTGTGAAAAAATAATTTAAATTGAAAAAATTATATGCATTTTAAAGTTATGTGATATTTTTCAAAAGTTAGTTACAACTAGTTTATTGTAAATTGACCTTAATAACCTTATTGACGTTTTTATTGATAGTATTGATATTTGGTGGATGATGATCTGACCCTTGATTTGAATATTTAAGGGCTATTATTTAATTGTAGCTAGCAATTAAGTATTGAGTTAGCAATATAACACTCCTATGTTCATATAGATATGGGGATATACTAATATGCTAACTAATTTTAAAGTGCTAAAATACATCCAATCACGTGCTGCCACGTGGCACGAAAAATGCAATATTGTAAACAAAAAAATGCAATATACATTTGTAGAAGTGATAGATGAATTTTGGCAAATTACATTTTAGTTATAGGCAGATTGCATTTTTTATTGTGGAGTTTTGCATTTTAGATATTGTCTGTTTAATTTGCATTTTATATATAGACGGATTGCATTTATATATGATTTATTTTGCATTGTAGACAATTTATGTTAACATGCAAAACTCAACAATTTAAAATGCAAATTTCCTATAACTAAAATGCAATTTGCGAAAATGCATATACAGCTTGACAAATGTATATTGCATTTTTCTATATATAATATTGCATTTTTCGTGTCACGTGGCAGCACGTGATTGGATGTATGTTAGCACTCTAATTAAGGATGCACCATGGTGCATCCCTATAGGTATATATTGATAAGATCATGTTTAGATATTAGTACTATATATACTCAATCACATGCATGAGTTTGTAAATGGAAACTCATATTCTTGATATATGTTTCGTCAAAATGATTTCAGATAACCCAAAGGACAAGGTTATCATTAATTGATGGAGTAGTATTTTACCATTAACATACCTAAAACGTTTTTATTAAAAATTTAAAACAGTACACCTTAATTAGAAATCAAATGAAACATGCTAAAGAGTCGTGGTTCTCAAAATAAAATCAAACATTTTCTAAAAGATTGGCATGCCATATCTTCAAGTCATACACTGTAGAATCATTTAAGTTGAATGAATTACAACTATTTGTTCATGATAAGTGTGGCCTAATTAGCATTGAGCATTCCAATCATAATATATATCGCATACTGAACTTGAGAAACATGCTATATTAATTAGAGCACCCGCTATAGTGCACAACAGTGAAAAAGTTGGCATTGTCAAACCATAGTGAGGAATTGAAGGCTAAAAGGAAGTTTGATAATCTCAGTTTGATGATATTTAAATAAAAGTAAAACCATTATATAAGACTCTCTTCGTCTCACTCTAAGGGACACATTTTTTTTCTTTTTGAGATGTCTCACTTTAAAAAAAGACACATTTCTGAATATAGAAACATCATTATCTCTATTGTTTCCCCCTCTTTTACTTTATTCTGTCCACTTACTCCCAAACAACTTTACATAAAATCCCGTGCAGAATTTGAAATGCTCCACTTAGAGTTGGACGGAGGGAGTACAGTAGTATTAGCAGTCGCAACGGATACCATAGCCTGAATAAGATACATGATGTCCATTAATCAATTAAATAGGCCGTTGCTTCACTTCAATACATAAAATATACTAGTATTATACTGGAATTAAATTCTCACTTTCCATAAAATAGATAGGTAGTTACAACAATGTTATTTGATGCTAGATTGCAATATGAACATGCATTTAAATTGTCAACTTAGCACTATATCACATAGTTGATGTATTCTACAAACACCATTCATTGTTATCCCAACGAATCACTTCATTATTTATGTAATCCAAGTTGAGTTGAATAATAATAATAAAAATTCAAGTAGGGTTGACGTCGCTCGATTTCTTTTTATTCTAACTAATTCACCCAAATCAAGCTGTATTCTGATCCAGATGTCGAAGTTGTAAAATTTTGTCTATAATTTGATCATAAACAAAATAGGAGTTGAATGCTAATTTAAGAAGCAAGAAAGTACGATTTAACACCCTATCATTTGACTTTGTTACAGATTATACATCCTGTGAATAATAACAATAACCGAGTTATACTCACGAACAGAACTAGTAAAGACCTACTACTATTTTTTTTTTCTAATTCAAAATTTATGCAAATTATTCAACAATGTTATTGACTCTTATCTGTTGATGTCTAAAAATTATAAATATAGTTGAATCTCTAGCAAAAAATTTTGCTGTCTTCTTGATAAAATATTTCTCCAATCGTAGGATTGTGCCCGAAAGGTTATGGCAATGGCCGCCACGGGCGGAGATGCATATGGATTGGGGCATATGACTCCCAATAGTTTTGACATTTTCATGGTAATTTTTCATGGTAATTTCAATAGTTTTGAATTCCAAATTCTTTGTTCGGTAAAAATGATATATGGAATTGGATTCAAAGGAATTAGAATGTGTGTAGGCGTATAATGTGAAGATGCTCAATTTTATAATTATTTGGAATTCTAATCATCTACTTTTGATATATAATTTAAATTGTGTAATTGAGATGAATTGAAATTGTAATCCAATCCCGAATCTAAATATTCTGTAGTACTAAACATTGAATTTGGAATAAAGAATTTAGGGGGTGAGTTGTATTTGGAGTTGCTTAGAATAAACGTTTCTTTAATTCCCCCTTAAGCCTATATATTCAATGGAAGCTCATCATGCTGTTTCCTTCCTTCTAATTTCATAGCTTCTCTCACTTCCCCTTAGCCCTTTTCAACCTGAATTCTGTTTCTCCCATTTCTCTTTTTACTTCGCTTCCTCTGCTTGCTTCTTCGATTCATTTCATACAAATTCTCAACTGTTTTCCTTTAATCGCAGAATTTTGATTAAGCTCATCCAAATTGTTAAAGGCTGAAAATCCCCTGTTTCGTTGTTTCCGATGGAAAACAGTTGTGGTATTGTTAAAACTGATGAATTGATGGAACTCCCTCCCGGATTTCGATTCCATCCCACTGATGAAGAGCTGATCACTCATTATCTCTGCAGAAAGGCAATCGACGGAAGCTTTTCCGCCGTAGCTATCGGCGAGGTTGATATGAACAAGGTTGAGCCCTGGGAATTGCCTTGTGAGTTTTCCTCAATTTTTTTGCCTTTTTTAGGAAACATTCATTTGTTGCTTGTATTATTCAATTTCTGGTGTTGATTGATGATTAGGGAGAGCGAAATTGGGAGAAAATGAGTGGTATTTTTTCTGCATGAGGGACAAGAAATACCCGACCGGGCTGCGGACGAACAGAGCCACCGCCGCTGGCTACTGGAAGGCCACCGGAAAAGATACACAGATTTTTCGCGGGAAAATCCTCATCGGGATGAAGAAAACCCTAGTTTTCTACCGCGGGAGAGCTCCCAAGGGCAGTGATGGATCCGCGAATTTCTGACGTTAGTAAATGCTGGTAGAGAATGAAGATTATGACACAAAGAAATTACGTGGTTCGATTTACTGAGGTAAATCTACGTCCACGGGAAGAAAAGGGGGCAGAGTTGTATTGCTTGATCTGTTTTCTACAGCTTACAAATACAAACTTGCTATTTGCTATATGGTCTTTTATCTCTAGAGAGCTTAACCCTCTTCTATCTGATCTAAGTTCTATTTATATCTTGAACTAAGATCGTGGCTTGCATCACCACCCTAAGTCGTGGATGTCGTGTAGGTCATGGCCTAAGATCGTGGATGTAGCGTAGGTCATGGCCTACGATCGTGGCCTGAGTTGACACCACGTGGTAGTGGGTGTGTTGGACATCCTGTATGGGTCCACTAACTCCTTGTTCGGTCGAATACTGAGACCGAACTGCTTTGGTTGCCGATCTGAGAGTAGAGCTTGATGCCGACCTGAGAGCAGAGCTTGATTGGATGGCTTTTACCGAGCTGTAGGCTGAGGCCGAACTCTTTGGTAATGCCGAACTCATACTCCTGCTTTGGTTGCCGATCTGAGAGCAGAGCTTGATAGGTTGGCTTTTACCGAGCTGTAGGCTGAGGCCGAACTCTTTGGTAATGCCGAACTCATACTCCTGCTTTGGGCTTTGGGCTGATGGGCCGTCATTGCTGTTGGGCTTGTTTAGTACGCACCCCATCACTACCCCCCCCGAAAAGCGAAGTGAATCACTTCGGCGAAGCGAGTCACTTCGGCATTCTGAAAAAGGGGACGGGGGAGGCTGAAGTCAGGGGACGTGCCCTGCGCGTGACTGCATTAAATGCGGCATTAAATGCGACAGTAAAATCCGGCCGTCGAATCCTGAAAAGGTGGGATATGAAACGGTGCGATGATTTGAAATCTTTTCCAAATCTGATAAATACCGCCTTTCTTCATCATTTGAACACCTTTGCTATTGGCTTCTTCTGCACTCTCTATCTTTTGCGTGAAAAATTTCCTTCCGCTTTCAAAAATTTCCTCAGGATTTCTTCAAACTTTCAAAGAGTAAGAACCATGTCTGCTTCTTCTTCGTCTGAGTCTGGTAGCGGTAGAAAAGGGGGTAAGGGGTCTTCTAGCCGGAAAGAATCCGGGGAGAAGACCGTAGAGTATTTTCACAGTATCTTGAGTAAGGATACTGTGATATCCCTTTACGAAAAATACTCTTTTCCTGGGGGGAAGGCGGTGGTTCCCGACGATGATCATAGGGCTAACGACCCGCCGGAGGGTTATGCCACCGTTTACGAAGCCTGCTTAGAATGCGGGCTTCGTTTCCCTCTTCCCCCACCTTTTGTAGAGCTTCTTGATTTTTTTCAACTCCCTTTAGGTCAGGTGACTCCGAACTCTTGGAGGCACTTGTCGGCTTTTGCTGCCGAACTCCGTAGGTTAGATAAGGATCTGTCTCTGCGGGCAATCCTTAATTTTTTCCAATTTAAAAGGAAGGGATCTTGGTTTTACTTGATCCCCTTACAGCCGTTTAGGGCATTCTGCAAAACCAAGTGGCCGAAATGGCAAAACCGCTTCTTTTTTTATAATAGGACAGCGGCTCCGGGCTTCCCCTGGAGAGGGCCGAAGTCCGTGATTCCTCATCCTCGGTTAGAACCGTTGGACGAGCTCGATGGCGAGCTCAACAAGATTCCCATAGTTAGGAAACAATACACGGAGTCTGAGCTCGTCAAGGGCGACGTCGTGTTCGACATCTCGTCTTCGGACGAAGAGGCCGAGGGTGAGGATTTTTCTTTACCTTTATGTTCTACTGCTTTAACGAAGAAAACTAACCTTGCTTTCTTGCTTTTTGGCAGTGTACATGCTGAACAAGGCTACCCGAAAATCTTCGGAGTCCAAGGAGCCGGAGAGGCCGAAAACCACCAGCTCGGCGTCTGATGCCGAGAGGACTCCGAAAAGGCAAAAAACCTCTTCGGATCCGAAGAAGCCGGAGTCAACTTCGGCAAAGGGGAGGGGGAAGGCCCAGAAGCCCCCGAGAGCGCCAGAGAAAGACGTGGTCTTGGCGCCTCCTTCGGAACATATCTGTGAGCCGTTTTTATGGCCCACGGACTTCGCCGAGGTGAATTCTCTTCTTGATTTTCTGGCCTTGCTTTTTTCCTGTATTTTTTGTGGTCCCTTTGTTGACTTTTTTCTTTATTCATTTTCAGAGGAACGATATGCTCTCCAAGCTCGTCGCCGTCGAACTCTCCAAAGCGTCCAATGACTATGCTGAGATGCAGAGGAAGTTGGCGGCTGCTTGTCATCGGGCCGAACAGGCTGAGGCTAACTTTGAGAAGGCCAGAGCTGCTAGGATTTCGGCCCAGGATGAAGCTCAGTTTGCCAAAAACCAGCTCGTCATCCAGCGGGAGCAGACGAAACGTCTGGATGCTGCTGCCGTGGTTGCCCAAGGGGAGGCTCTCCGTGTTTACACGGAGAAACTCTTTTTGAGCAGCCAGTTCTCGGCCTTTGTCGGTAGTCTGGTAAGGCTAATTGCCGATAAGGGCGAGCAGGGGGCCGACGTCGTGCTGCCTCTGTACAGCCGAGAGATAGCGGCTCGGCTTCAGAATCTGCCGCTCCTTGAGGAGCTCGCTTCATCTTCGGTCCTGCTTTCTGCAGACCGAGTCCGGAGTTGTCGAGCTGATCGGGACGAGAACCTGGAGGCTATCTTTGCCTCCGTGGGACCCGTTTCACCCGCTTCGACTTACAACGGAGAGGGTGAGGCCGAGCCACTGGAGCGGGAGGCCGAAGTCGATCAGGCCGGGCATCCGGAGAAGGAAGCCGATCAGGAGGCGGAGGCGAGGCCGGCGAGAGGCGAGGCTGAGGCTGAGGTAGCCCAGGAGAAAGGAGCTGTACCAGACCGAGGAGCCGGAGACGAAGCTGGCGGAGTATGATTTCGTCTCCCTTCTCTTTAGTCTAGTTTCTTCCTTGTAAAATGGCCTTGAAGCCCTCCTAGTGTAAAAAATTTTCCTTGTGAATGAAAAATTCTCTACACTTGTCTTCGTATAGCTTTTCGTACTCGCCTTTATTCCTGTTGTATTTTACTATCTGCTCGGTACAGCTGCCGAACTAATATAGCTGCTTTGTACCCAAGGAGATGGAGATACTTCACTGGAAACGGCTGTACTCTTCGGCTTTGGACGAAGCTGAGAGAAGAGCTATAGCCGATCAGACGAAGAATGACGAGCTTCTGGCTCGTTTAGTGAAGCTGGAGGCCGATAATAAGGACTTAGAGTCCGATAAGAAGGATCTGGAGGCCGAGCTGAACACGACCGTTGCTGAGAGGACTGCGTACGAGGATTACATCCGTGTGCGCGGGGGATTGACCATATCAGATGTTCAGAGTCGAGTTGACGAACTGTGGGAGGAATATCATGTACTCCGGAGGAACAATGCGCTGGAGAGCTCGGCTTGCCAACAAGTTGTGAAATCATTACGGCGCTGGGCTTCTCGGTACGACATTGTTCTTTCTCGGCGCCCCTCCATAGAAAGATTCCTTCGGCATGTCGTGCCAACAGATGCTCGCACTCCAGATCAAGCCTCTGGTTCCCTTGTTCAAAATCCTACTTCCAGTCAACAACGAACTCCGGAACAGCCGGAAACGTCAAGACGAGAACGGGCTCAGGAGCAACCGGAATCGTCAAGACAGGGACGGACTGAAATTCGCCGAGGAGTTGTGACTATGAGCGAGCAAGATCAGCAGATGATTATTGCAGAGACTCTTCATCGCCGAGGTGTTAGGACTTCTCGGGCTCGGGGAAGAGGCGTTGGGTCGAGGATAGCATCTCGTCGACCTGCTTATTCTTCATCTGCTCGGAACAACCGAACTCGGCTTCCAGAGGATTTTGCAGATAGGTGGCTTAACTTCAGCAACCCTGGACAGTAGAATAGTCCTTTGTAATAGCGTAACGCCATTTTGTAGGGTAGTTGAGTTGTATGCCGAACAAGATTTGAAAAATGAAATTTTGTTTTCGCTTCTAACACTGTATTTACAGCTTAGCGAAAAAATTTCATCGTACTTGTCCTCGGTCTTATGAAGTAAACTTCTTTGACCGAACTTGGTCCTTGGTCTTATGAAGTAAACTTCTTTGACCGGACTCGTCTTTGGTCTGATGAAATAAACATCTTTGACCGGACTCGTCTTTGGTCTGATGAAATAAACATCTTTGACCGGACTCGTCTTTGGTCTGATGAAATAAACATCTTTGACCAGACTTGGTTTGTGTTCTAATTTGGCGATTTTTGTCGCCGGGATCGAACTTTCCCTTGTCCTAATTCGGCGAGTTTTATCGCGTGGATCGGACTTTCCCAGTTAACCGAAGTGGTCTTATGCAGTAAACCTCTTTGACCAGACATGGTCGTCCCCGGTCTTATGAGGTAAACTTCTTTGACCGAACTTGGTCGTCCTAATTCGGCGAGGTTTATCGCGTGGATCGGACTTTCCCTTATTGCAGTTCGTTTCAGACGAAGTGCTTGTTAAGCTGAATTGCGATCTTGTATCCTCCTTGGAAGCTTGGACTCACAATCGTTGGCTTATTGCAGTTCGTTTCAGACGGACTGCTTGTTAAGCTGACTTGTGGTCTTATATCCTCCTTAGAAGCTTGGACTCACAATAGTCTTTAATAATCGATCTAAAAAGGGGATCAGTCTTTAAAGAACGATATACCTTGGTACCAAGAGACGACAAGCACATAGAGACAAAACACATAGGGAAAAAATGAAAAAGACGAAAGAAAAAGACTTTAAACCTTTTAAAAAACGACAAGTAAAAGGTACAAGTAAAAAACAAACAAATAAAAACACATACCCCTATGACCGAACTAGACACGAGACGGACTGACCGGACTGTCTCTTACAAGTGGTACTTCTTGAGGTTGGAGATGTGCCATGTTCGGGGTACTTGTTCTCCTGACATGTGAGTCAATTTATAAGACCCTTTGCCGAGGACTTCTGACACCCGATATGGACCCTCCCATGTGGGTTCGAGTTTGCCCAGCTTTTCTGCTCGGCTTACTTCGTTGTTTCTCAAGACGAGATCTCCCACTTGAAATTGAAGCTTTTTCACCCTTTGGTTATAATACCGGGCTACTTGCTCCTTATACTTGGCTGCTTTTATGCACGCCAATTCTCTTCTTTCTTCGGCGAGATCTAGTTCTGCTCTCAGTCCGTCGTCATTCATTTCTGAGGAGAAATTTAGAGTTCGGGGACTGGGTACGCCGATCTCCACTGGAATTACGGCTTCAGTGCCGTACACCAGACTATACGGAGTTTCACCGTTGGAGGTTTTGGGTGTAGTTCGGTAGGACCATAGGACTTGAGGGAGATTTTCTACCCATTGTCCTTTGGCTTGTTCTAACCGAGCTTTTAACCCTTTCACCAGAATCCGGTTCGTTACTTCCGTTTGTCCGTTTGCTTGGGGATGGGAGACCGAAGTGAACCGCTGTTGAATGTTCAGCTCTTGGCACCAATTCTTGAACGTCTTGTCGGTGAACTGAGTCCCATTATCCGAGATGAGGATGTGGGGTATGCCAAATCGGCACACTATGTTCTTCCAGACGAAGTCCAATGCCTTTGAGCTCGTTATCGTAGCTAATGGTTCAGCCTCCACCCACTTCGTGAAGTAGTCCACGGCAACGATAAGGAATTTCATTTGCCGAGGAGCTTGAGGAAGTGGTCCCACTATGTCTATGCCCCATTGCATGAAAGGCCAAGGGCTTTGCATAGTGTATAGATCGGTCTGCGGCATCCTTGGGACATTTGCATGAATTTGGCACTTCGTACACTTCTTGACGAGCTGCACTGCCTCTTGTACCATGGTTGGCCAATAATATCCCCATCTCAGAACTTTTTTAGCTAAAGCTCTGGCTCCGATGTGGCTACCGCACGATCCTTCATGAACTTCTCTGAGGATGTAGTCCGTCTCTTCTGGTCCTACGCACCGCAATAACGGCTGGAGGTAAGACTTTCTAAAGAGGACTCCTTCATGAAGTTCGTACCGAAGTGCTCGGCACGTGATCTTCCGAGCTTCTCTCTTATCCTCGGGCAATTGTCCTTGATCCAGATACTGCAAGATCGGCGTCATCCAGTTCGGCGAGCTGGATACTGAATGTACCTCGGCTTCATCAATGCTTCGATGCATTAATTCTTCCGCCTTTGAGCTCGGATCTGAGGCCAATTTACTTAAGGCATCTGCTCGGCTATTTTCCGCTCTGGGAATGCGGATTATCCGAAAATAGGAGAAACTTCGGCTGATGCTTTGCGCTTTGTCCAAATACTTCTTCATTCTCTCGTCACGAGCTTCACTTGTACCCAACATGTGATTTACTATGACTTGTGAATCACAATGGACTTTGAGAGATTTGACGAGCAGACTTTGCGCTAACTGGAGTCCGGCCAGGAGGGCTTCGTACTCGGCTTCATTATTAGTAGTGGGGAATAGGAAACGAAGTGAGTAGGTTACCTCGTGTCCGTCGGGAGCGACAAGTAAAATACCAGCTCCACTTCCCATCTTGTTTGAAGCTCCATCTACGAATCCGCTCCAGCAGTCCGGCGGCTCTACTTCGGATTCCAAGGGCTGTGCTAGTTCGGCATTGGCAGAATTCTTCTGTTCGGCAATAACGGGAATTGCTTGATCGAACTTCGCTTCTGCAAGAAAATCCGCCAAGGCTTGTCCCTTGATGGCTTTCCGAGGTAGATATTCAATTGTGTGCTCTCCCAACTCTATAGCCCACTTGGCGATTCTGCCTGATGCTTCTGGTTTGGTCAACACTTGCCGAAGTGGCAGATCAGTTAAGACGCATACCTTGTGAGCATAGAAGTATGGCCGCAGTCTCCTTGCTGCATTTACTAATGCTAGAGCAATCTTTTCCAGAGGTTGATACCTGGTTTCTGGACCTCTTAATGCTCGGCTTGTAAAATAGATGGGAAGCTGCTTTAGGCCTTCTTCTCGTACAAGCACCGCGCTGATGGTTTGATCCGATGCCGCTAAGTATAAGAATAGTACTTCGGCTTCGGTTGGAGCAGAGAGAATAGGAAGCTCGGCTAGATAACTTTTGAGCTCGTCAAAGGCCTTTTTCTGCTCGGCTCCCCACTCGAACTTTGGTGCCTTTTTCAACACCTTGAAGAACGGCAGTTGCTTTTCGGCTGCTTGGGAAAGGAATCGATTCAGTGCGGCTAGACATCCGGTTAGCCTTTGCACGTCATGTACGAAAAAGCTTGTCTACCATCCTTTGATAAGTGGCTCCGGCATTCTTTAAACCGAATGGCATCTTTTTATAAGCGAAAATGCCGAAATCAGTAATGAAGGCCGTTTTTGAAGCGTCAATCTCATCCATTAAAACCTGATGGTATCCTTTGTATAGATCAAGAAAACAAAAAATTTCAAAGCCTATCAGAGCTTCTACTTTTTTATCTATGTTCGGAAGGGGATAGCAATCTTTGGGACAGTGCTTATTTAGATCGGTGAAATCTATGCACATCCGCCATCCTCCTTCCTTTTTCTTGATCATGACAGGATTGGCCACCCACGAAGGATACTTCACTTCGAATAACACATCCGCCTTCAATAATTGACGGACTTCGTCATGGATGACTTGACTTCGTTCTGCCGCAAAGAGTCTTTGCTTCTGTTTTATCGGCCGGACCGAAGGATCAATATTTAAACGATGAGAGATTACCTCGGGGGGCACTCCGGTCATGTCCAACGGAGACCATGCAAAGACGTCTTTGTACTCCTTGAGGAGCTGGATGGTTTTTTCCCGAAGTAGAGGCGTTCCCGCGAAGCCGATCTTAACCGTTCTGGATGGATCGTCTTCGTACAGCTGAACTGTCATCGAATTCGGCTCCGGTATGACTTCGGTCATTGCCTCTGACTCCGGCTGCTGTGATTGCTATGCTTGGTGGTGCCGATCTGACTGCTCGGCACTTCTAAGCGCAATTTGCAGACATTCCTTTGCTCTCTTTTGGTCACCTCGGATGACCGCTATCCCTCCTTTAGTAGGGATCTTGATGGTGAGGTGATAAGTGGAGCAAATGGCCCGAACTGTGTTGAGCCAGTCTCTTCCCAGGATGACGTTGTACGGGGACCGAGCTTTCACCACGAAAAACTCAATCATCGTACTGGAGCTAGTAGGCGCTTTCCCCACCGTGATCGGAAGGCTGATAATACCTTCAGGGCGGGTGTCCTCCTGGGCGAAGCTCTTCAGGGGAAGCGGAGCCGGGCTGAGCCGAGCTGGGTCCACTTCTAGTTTGTCGAAGCACTCTTTAAAAAGAATGCTGACTGACGCTCCTGTATCCACAAACACCCTGTGGATCAGTTTGTTTGCCACTCCGGCTTGGATGACAATGGCGTCTTGGTGAGGAGAGATGGCCGGGACGGGATCAGCATCCGAGAACGTAATCACTTCGTCCTGCTTCAGCCTTTTATGCGTTGGCTCTTCTCGATTGGAGCCTCTGCGCTCTGACTTCAGGGACGACTTGGTCTTCCCGGCAGGGAGAGCGTCAATAGTCAGGATTACTCCATCATATTGCGGCTCGTCATCGTCTTCGGGATCCGGCTGCCTTTTCGGATCCTGAGGAGCGCAGTTCGCACCTCTCTGCTTCTTATTCTTCTTTGACTGCTTGTTTTGGTATTTTTTCAATGTCCCTGCCCTCACAAGAACATCGATACCTGCAGCCAAGTTTTCTGCACTCCTCGGTATCGTGACCGTGGTCTTGATGGTAGGAGCAGTAGTTATCCTGGGGTCGGCGCGCGGCAGATTTCGTCATCCGCTTTGGCTTTTCGAACAGGTCAGAGTGTAGTTCGAAAATTTCCGCTCTCGGCTTGTTCAGCGGTACGAACTGAGCGGGCGGCTTCTCGGGATTGAGACGGGGTCCCAATCTGTCTTGCACCGGAGTCCTTTGAATCCTTTCAAAAGGAGTTCGGCGAGGATGTCCCTGATCGCCAAAAGGAGTTCGGCGAGGATGTCCCTGATCGCTATGATCGGGCTTCCTCCTGTCTCCTCGGGACGATGAGCTGTCTAACGACCGTTTGCGACGGTCTGCCTCATCGGCCCGGGAGTACTGGTCCGCAATGTCCCACATTTCCTGAGCTGTCTGCGGACCGCACTCAACGAGCTTCCTGTAGAGAGCTCCGGGCAGGATTCCATTTTGGAATGCCGAGATGACAAGCAGATCGTTGAGATCGTCTACTTGCAGGCATTCCTTGTGGAATCTTGTCATAAAGTCGCTGATTTTTTCGTCGCGACCTTGACGAATGGAAAGCAGCTGAGCCGAAGTGATTCGGGCTTCTGCTTTCTGAAAGAACCTCCTGTGGAAGGCATCCATTAGATCTCGGTAAGATCTGATGCTGCCCTGGGGGAGGCTATCGAACCACCTTCTCGCGTTCCCGATGAGCAGCTCGGGAAACAGCTTGCACATGTGGACCTCGTTGAGACCCTGGTTCGCCATGTTATACTGATAGCGCCCCAAGAAATCGTGAGGGTCCACGAGCCCGTCGTAAGTCATCGACGGAGTTCGGTAGTTCTGTGGTAGGGGAGTTCGGGTGATGTCGTCCGAGAACGGAGTCTTCAGTGCTCCGTACACGGCGAATCCGATATCTCGTCGGTATGGAGGAGATTGAGTTCTCCTGTGATTCCGGTACCGAGGAAGAACAGGAATATGTCGGGGTTGAGGATTCTTCTTCCTGGAAGACACGGCACTACTGCGGTAGTGACTTTCATGTCTGGATGAGGAAGGAGAATCCTCCGTTTTCGTCTTCGGCTCTTGGCTCTTTTGTAGGAAGGCTAAGAACTCATCCTGCTTCTCAGCCAAGAACAGCTTGACAGCCTCATTCAAATCAGGCTGCTGGGAAGACTCAGTGGGACGATTTTTGGAGCGGCCTGTTCCTTCGCCATGAGAACTGGTGGTGGATTTATCCCTAGGCTGTTTTCCAGACCTATGGGATGGATTGGCTTCCTCCTGGTTCCCACGGGCAGGAATACGGGTACTCTGCGATCTGGTATGCATTTTTTGGGTGGAAAAAAATGGATCAAAAATTCGCTTTATCACAAATTTTGTTCTCTGATTCCCACAGACGGCGCCAGTGATGGATCCGCGAATTTCTGACGTTAGTAAATGCTGGTAGAGAATGAAGATTATGACACAAAGAAATTACGTGGTTCGATTTACTGAGGTAAATCTACGTCCACGGGAAGAAAAGGGGGCAGAGTTGTATTGCTTGATCTGTTTTCTACAGCTTACAAATACAAACTTGCTATTTGCTATATGGTCTTTTATCTCTAGAGAGCTTAACCCTCTTCTATCTGATCTAAGTTCTATTTATATCTTGAACTAAGATCGTGGCTTGCATCACCACCCTAAGTCGTGGATGTCGTGTAGGTCATGGCCTAAGATCGTGGATGTAGCGTAGGTCATGGCCTACGATCGTGGCCTGAGTTGACACCACGTGGTAGTGGGTGTGTTGGACATCCTGTATGGGTCCACTAACTCCTTGTTCGGTCGAATACTGAGACCGAACTGCTTTGGTTGCCGATCTGAGAGTAGAGCTTGATGCCGACCTGAGAGCAGAGCTTGATTGGATGGCTTTTACCGAGCTGTAGGCTGAGGCCGAACTCTTTGGTAATGCCGAACTCATACTCCTGCTTTGGTTGCCGATCTGAGAGCAGAGCTTGATAGGTTGGCTTTTACCGAGCTGTAGGCTGAGGCCGAACTCTTTGGTAATGCCGAACTCATACTCCTGCTTTGGGCTTTGGGCTGATGGGCCGTCATTGCTGTTGGGCTTGTTTAGTACGCACCCCATCAGGCAGCAAATCCGATTGGGTGTGCCACGAATACAGATTGGAAGGCAATTTCACTGTCGATAAATCAACCAAGGTGAATTAAATAATTTAAGAAGATTGATTCGATTATTTGAACAGAAATTTGTAAAAAACGGTTTTCTCGATTTGTGTGCAGAACGATTGGGTGATCAGCAGGGTGTTTCAAAAGGCAAGTGGAGGGAAAAAGGTACATATTTCCGGTCTGGTTAGGATGGGCTCTGCCGCCGCCGCGCTGCCGCCGCTGATGGAGACGGAATCTGGCCACGTGCACTGCTTCTCCAACACCGATGTTGTTCGTGCTCCGATCAACGATGATTTTTCAATTCCCTCCTCGATTCCGTGGGGGCAATTGGCCTCGGTGCCGGATCCGGCCTTTCTCCGGCATTTTCTCGCTAGCTATGGACGCAGCTTGTCGCAGGAGACTGCGTTGAGTGGTGAGAACTCCTCTGGCGTCTCGAATCTCGACGCCGGAAAGAGGCCGTTTGAGGAACAGGAGAGTGCAGTTGAGCCTCAGGATTTGGAATGCATTTGGGGTTACTCATCACTTCAGATTTAACAAATTATCGGAGCATATTATTATTTTTAGGGTAAAAGGATTATACGTTTACCTAAATATGTTCTATCATGTTGATATTTATCGTTCATTACCCATCGCTTTATTTTTTAGAATAAAATGACATGTAAAATTAAGCATTCCAAATGATGGAACAAAATCAACCATTTTGTAATTTTAAGCAGTTTTTATGTAATATACTTGTATTAACAAGATAGTGAAAGGAATATACGTTGTAGTTTAGTGTATGATTTTGTGTTAATTGCTTTGATTGAACGTGGGAATGGATGGATTCTTGAGTCACATCATTGAAAATATGATCCCTATCAAATCTGCATATTTTAACTAATCCAAATTTGATTTTGGATAAATATATATATAATGTGTGGATTAAGTCAACTTTTTAAACCCTATATATGTGGTGCTCTACCTCACTAAGGTCAAATTTTCTATTGGATTTGGTGATTAAATAATTAATTTTGTTTTTTTATTTTCTTTGGTATGCAATAATTTATTAATATAAGTACATCCCTATACCCGTTAGCTTTGATATACATAATCGCAAAATCAAAACTAGGATGTATTGAGGATCTTTTATATCTTGTTTTATTTGAGGGCCATTCTATGATGGTCATATTAATATGCACACAAATAATTTGTAGACACCTCTCTCGTAAGATGAGAATTGATCAAACAATTTAAAACTAGTAGTAATATATATACAAGATCATGATTGATTGTCTGATCTTTAGTTAAGGATGAATGAGTCATTATTATTTAAACATCCAGGACTTTTTAAGTTACATTACACATTCGTTGTATTTATAGCCGCGAACCATATCCTCAAATACCAAAAGTCTATGACACATTGATACAGACCAAACAGGAGAACTCATCCCAAAAAACTAGCCTATTAGGAGAGAGAGCCCATTTAGTCTATATACCCCACATCAGTTGTTCTCACAACCGATGTGGGAATAGAGTCCGTAACATTCGACCCTCCTTTAAGGGCCAACGTCCTCGTTGGTCACGACCACGTTGGTCACGGCTGGTTCTTTGCCAGGCCACCACTCCGAGTTCTCGTTGGTCACGGCCACGTTGGTCACGGCGGATTCTTTGCCCGGCCACCACTCCGTGGGTCACCACTCCGAGCGGTCCCAAACGCACTCGTTGGTCACGGCGAGTTCGTTGCCCGGCCACCACTCCGAGCCATTTGGGCTCTCAATGAAAGCACCAATTGATACAGACCAAACAGGAGAACTCATCCCAAAATACTAGCCTATTAGGAGAGAGATCCCATTTAGTCTATATACCCCACATCAGTTGTTCTCACAACCGATGTGGGAATTAAGTCCGTAACACACATCAAATTCTAAAGCATAAAGATCAAATATATTTTGGAATGGGCTGATTAGTTGAACGACAACCTTAGCTAAATGATCAAAATTTAGAGTCGAAATAATAACCATACAATAAATATTCAAAACTAGGTACCAAGCACGTGTTATTGCGCAACCTAGTACAAAATGTCCAAGTGCTAAATTGGCCCAACACAATTACTCCACTTATTAGTTTTGTATATATTGAAGGATTAATATGACTCTACATCAAAGTTTTGCTCATTTTTTAAGAAATGGACGACACTTTTGATATCAACGCAAATACGCAATAATATATCATAACTTGAGTTTATTTTCAAATATAAACCGCATCCACTCTTTTATTGAGGATAGTTGCACTGCTAATCGAAAACTATACAAATAATTCGTATAACTTTTGTTAAATTTTACGATGTTTGTTTAGCTTTTTTTTGGACTTAAGAATTCAATACCGAAAACATGCATTGGCCTTCTCTAAATTTGAAAACGACATCTAATAATAACCACTCCATTTTAGATTGGCCATCAAATA
This sequence comes from Salvia splendens, assembly GCF_004379255.2. NCBI lineage: Eukaryota > Viridiplantae > Streptophyta > Magnoliopsida > Lamiales > Lamiaceae > Salvia > Salvia splendens. Next base: position 21,521,457 of record NC_056053.1, on the reverse strand, counting down.
CTTTGTATCATTATCATGAATGTGACCATAATAGAAAGGGGGTAAACTTTGATTTGATAGTAACACTTTCTTAAATGCTACTCCAATATTAAGATGTGGAAGGAAAAAAATAAACTAGTGAAGTCGGACACAATAAATAAAAAGATTGTCATTCGAGTTGAAGGCATACGTAGCGTGACTACTATCGTGATAATAGATGGCAGACAAATTTCGGATGTGAACCAACACCCCAAAGTTTGAGTTATGACAGAGTTGTCGCACCGTGAATCGACAACAACTCCAAGTACCTAAGAGTGACCACAATAGTTTGGCCACATCTAAGGCCAAGCCACAAATTTGTCCACAGCCTCAAAAATATTTGTCCAGTCTAGTAGTGGACAATCCACAGCCACAAATCTAATTATTTTTATCAATTGTTAGCACAAATCACATTATTTTATCACAAAAAAAACGAAAATTCAAAAAAAAAAATCAACCCGCGTCTAATAGGGCGCCGCGGCCTTACTACCAACGCCGTGTCCAGGCCGACTAGTCGGCCCGCCCGTGTCCACCCCCCCTCGCCGCGGCCCAGCCATGTCCTCGGGCGGTGGCCGCGGCTCCCTATTGTGGACACTCTAAATTGTTGAATTTTTAGACCTTCATATGGTGAGGTTGGTCGACCCCGACACCACCCACCATTTGTATCTTGGATTTGCGGCAACATCAAATTATGGGACAAAAAGGTGCTAAGTCTTGATTTTGGTAATATGCCAATTATTTACATGCTCATGTGAAACTAACGTGTGCTGAGTTTTGGAGATTGAACATATTGTTACTTGGGTATTGTGTTATGTCCGTAATCTATTATTGTGTTTGGAAAATTAGTTAAATTTGTAAGCAATGATCTCATGAAGATTTTTTTTGGTTGTATCTAATACGACAACATGGAAACTATATGTGGCACTGATGCGTTAAACGATCATAAAGTAAGTAATATCGTTTCATTGAAAAATATGCAATATACGATCAGATTTATTCGATATGGAATAATTGTAAACAAATTCAAATTTTTTATTTTCCGCCTGAATTTAAAATTGCAATGAGTACCGTAATTTGATGATGATTTTTCCAAGAATTTGCTAATTATTAATTACATTGCATATAAACGATTATACAGTTATATATAATCCTAAATCTAAGTGGTGTGAATTGAATATCTGGTAAAACTCACAACAGTGAATTTTATGTAACACACCTCAATTACTCATTCATTTCAGCCACCAACAAATATTATAAGCCTTACACTTTGTTCAATGTTCATATCCTAAAACAATTTGAATTCTACAAGAATTAAACTTCTCATATTTTTTTTCCATTTTCTCGTAATTTTGAAAATTCAAGAAAATTTGGATTCCCTACGATATGGAGTAAATATTTTTCTAAATTTAGTTCAAGAGGATAGAATCATAGACCTCATTTTGTACGAATTTGGGGCCTAAACTACTATACTACTTACATACCTTTCTTTAATCAATACTATTAATTAAATTAATGAAATAATTAATTAACATCTGTATCACTGTATGATCCCTAATCTACTTCCCTTATTGGATTGTTTGATCACCAATAAAAACTACCTTTTGTAATTAAATACTCCACATGATTTATTATCTCAAGTGATATACCATTTCGCCCTCATTGGACGAAAGAAACTAATGCAAAAAAAAGAAAAAAAAAGAAGGGTATCGTGAATAATATTCATCGTAAAAAACATAGCCTAAATATTCAACTCATGCGACCATGGCCATTTCATATATTCGATAAATTAAGCAGAGGCTTAATTAATTATTTTTGTTTGAGTGAGTATTGTATAAATATAGAGAGTGTTTTTAAGAATGTTTAATTATTAATTAGGGTAATTTTGTATGAGTGTGTGGGTAGGGTAACCAATATTGGGTTGGTATTACCCGATACTCGCCACATTCAATAAGATACTACCCACTCCTAACCTGCATCCCAATATTTGCTGGTATCAACCAGGGGCGGACGCAGAAAAAACTGATTATAAGGACTGAACTGTATAATTTTTAATAGTCAATAATCGACATATATATATTACTAATATACTACACCCTCCGTCCCAACTTAATTGTCACATTTCATTTGAGGTCCTCAAACCGAACCGAACCGGCCGAACCGGTCCAGAACCACGAACTAACAAAGAGAAGATAGACCTCAGGAGCTAAGTAACAACCCAAGGGGTACTTGAGAGAACATCAGACAACGTGTAGGAAGCAAGAGGCAGCACCCACCTATTTCATGTGTTTCGCAAGTCTTCAAATCTAGTGTCAACCCTCCCACTCTTCGATAACATTCCAATCCTCCAGAATTTCCCACGGTGAGAAGGGGAAGTGAGGGCACCATCCTCTAGTCCACGTGCCAAGGAGCCAAAACAATCGACTTTTCTCAAACTCACAATCTTGTCACGGATATTCCAAATAGACCATGAAGTGACATAAAAGATATAGATCTAAAGCTTCTTGTCAAAGCGTCTAAAAGGTAATCCTAGCTAAGACATGGTACATCCCATTAAATATGAAATATTTATTTTTCAGGAATTTATATAGGCTTGTTTTGTGAATTGAGAAGAGAGAATAAAGTAGGATAAAAGAAAAATTAGAGAAAATTTAATTTCTATTTTCGGAAATATTTCATTTTTAATAGAAAAAAACATTTCTCCATCAAGCTTCCTCCCCATGCTCTCTATAAGCGGTGCATAACATTCTCCAACTCACCCCATATCTCAAAGGCCTTGTCCCAAGAGGTAAACACTTTCGAACCATCTCCATTTAAGTCCAAATCATCTAACAATAAGAGAGATGATGAGACCACAATAGTAAATGAGAATACATGACAATTTGTCTTATTAAGGGGTGTAGGCAGGGGATCTTCCATCAGCGCCGAAGAACCCATGTAGACGTGAAGACGTCTTCCATCAGGTATTGACGCGTCTCCGCCCATTTATTTAGTAATGTCACCATTTATTCTCTAATGCTTATACATTTGATTCATGACCAGCATAGTTCCAAAAACTTTTAACGTTTTTCACCGGTAGATCCAATGTCTATTCCCGCGCTGATTTGTAGACACTTCAATGGGTGGAACAGTTAGCCTAAGAGTGTCCACAATGGGGGAGCCGCGGCCCGCGGCTCGGCGCGCGGCCCCCCATTGCAAAGGTCGAGAGCCGGGGCGGTGAGGCGAGAATCGTGGCTGAGCCACGGCCGCGGCCTTCACGCGGCTGAGCCGTGTGAGCCGCGGCCCTCCCATTGCAAGGGCCGCGAATCGCGGCTGGGCCGCGGAAATTTATTTTTTATTTTTTTTAATTTTCAAAATTTTGTTATAAATATACTACATTTCCACTCCATTTTCCAACTCCATTTTACTCTCATTTTCCTCCAATCTTCCCTTCCAACTTCAATTTAACCTTGTAATTATGGATTCCGACGATGAACAATTCCAACAAGCGGTAGATCTAGAGTTCCAAAACCTTGTTGCGGCGGTGCAACGTGAAGCGGAAGAGGCAGAAGAGGCGGCGGAGGCGGCGGTGGCAGTTGGCCGGCCATTCCATCATCGGCGATTTTTCGATCGTGATCATGTCGGGGCAGACCGCAGGTTGATGGAGGACTACTTCAACGACAACGCCCGTTATCCGCCAGAAGTTTTCCGTCGGCGATTCAGAATGTCGAAAAATCTCTTCGTCCATATAGCGACGTGTTTGGCGCAGCGGTTCAGGTGCTTCAACTTGCGATATGATGCCACCGGCCGACCCGGCTTGTCAACTTGATCCAGAGGTACACCGATATGCGGAGCCAAATATCGCATGATTCACTGCAGGTTGATATGGTTGAAGAGGTCTGGAACCGTAGAAGGGGCGCTACAGAGTGATTTGGGTTTCCGGCTTGTTGTTTTTAAATTATGTCACTTTCGTTGTATAATTTTCCTATTTCAATATAATACAACGAAGTTATTGTTACATTTTTCTAGATTGTGAATTTTCTAATTTACAATCCACATTATTTTACTTTAATTAAATTTATAAATATCATAAATTTAAAACTAATAAAATTTATTAGACTTAAATTAAAAAATAATATTAAAAAAATAAACAAATTAATTTTTTTTAAAGAGGGCCACATTTGGTGGCCCTTGTTATTTTTGATAGTTTTGTTGACTTTACCATTACGGAAGCCACATGAGAGCCACGAATGGTGGCCGGGCCACAAATGGTGGCCTTCAAGGGCCACCATTGTGGACACTCTAAGGATTCAAAGCTGCTCCATACCTAAAGGCAGGGATGGATCCTTGATTACTTTGTTAAGGGTGAACAAGTCACATGCCACTCGCCAACACCCTTTAGATTTTTAACTATTTTAGTATATTGAACTCTATATTTTTGCCTTTAGATTTTTAACTATTTTAGTATATTGAACTCTATTTTTTTGTCTTTAATACTAGTACTATTACCTCTGCATTTGAAAAATAGAAACATTTGAAAAACCACGAGTTTTAATGAACAATGTGTAAAATAAGAGAGGAAATTGATAAAGTAAGAGAGATGTGGAGAAAAATGAGTAAAGTAAGAGAAATGAAGAGAAAAAGTAGTGGAAATAGAATTAGTGTATTGTGAGGTCACTTCTTAAAATAGAAAGTTTAGAAAGTCTCTCTTTTTAATGTTACTTACTTCACCTAATTTTCTTATTAATGAAATTTGATGTATAACAAATACAAAAATAAATGAAAGTTGAAAGATTACTCGTTAAACGAATTTGGATCGTTTGCATAATACCCCATTAATATTTGTAGGAGACAACTATCATGTAAAACTAAAATAGAAATTTATATATTTTTAAATATTACTCACTCTGTTCCATTTAAGATGACCTCTTTCGTTTTCACACGTGTTTTGAAAAAATCATAATAAATAGTTAAAGTAGAGGAAAAGTAAATTTATATATTTTTAAATATTAATCACTCTGTTCCATTTAAGATGACCTCTTTCGTTTTCATACGTGTTTCGAAAAAATCATAATAAATAGTTAAAGTAGAGGAAAAGTAAAGTAAGAGAAAGAATAATGTAGAAGAAAGTCTGTTTTCCATATTATTCTCTCTCTTAATTTACTTTTCTTCCAATTTAACTATTTATTATGATTTTTACTAAACACGTGTAAAAAATGAAATGAGTTATCTTAACTGGGACGGAGGAAGTAATATTTAATATTTATGTACTATAGTCCGCCCCAAAAAGATGAAATTCTAGCTCCACCAATAGTCTTACCACCCAAATAATCGATATTTTCCAACCAAAAGTATACTCCTTCAGTCCATTTTAAGGTATTTAAGTAATTTTTTTATCTCTTACTTTCCTTTATTTCTATTTTAATTTTATACATCAACTTCTTAATTTGTATTCAAACGAAACACTTTAACTTACTTGAGACAGATGGAGTATCAAATTAAAAGTGATTTATGAGAATTTTAACAAAATCTCAAATTCATAAATCTGCACGGAGAAATTTGCATAAGAAAATGTAATTTGTATTTATCAGTGTCGATTTATTGTTCAATGCTTTTTACTGCTGTGTATATAATGTAGTTTGATTTATATAATGTTAGAAAATATAATGCCAAAAATAAAAGATTAGTAAAATAAACAAAAGACTCGAATAACTATAAGTACATTATATTATGCTTAGGTATGATTCATCATGTCATGTATGATAGGTCATTATATAGGTAATACATACTTCTAATCCTATTAAATACTTATAAAAATATGATATGAATATTTATAAATTGGAGTAGTAATTAATTTTAAAAAATCTATTCTCATATTGTTGTGATTTTAATATATCTTCCAACATATAATGATTAAATTCAATACTATATCGAAGTCATCGCTATCTTCTTGTTATTCATAAATCAGCCCCTAATTTGCACCAATAAATTCAATCGAAGATTCTCTGCAGTGTGTAGGGATCTCCATCGAGGTTTTAGTACAAAAATTTTCTATTACAAACAACTATAAAAACAGTCTCTCTTCACTCTCCAATCAAGAATCTAGCGTTCATGGCAACTCCAGGCCGGCAAAACCTTCCCAACAATCCACCCACAATTTCTTCCATCAAACACTATTACATCCCTCTTCTACTCCTCGCCACCTCTGTTTTCTTCCAGCTCGTCGTCTTGCCTCGCAGTTTTCCCCCATCTCACTACGATGGTACGCCGCCACACCCTTTAATTCCGCCCTATTTAAGTTTAATTTTTGTTGGGTTTTTTCCAATTTACTTTTTTTTGTTTGAATTTCTAGTTTTGGGGATTCCCAAGTATAGCTCCGTCGAAGAAGTCACTCAGGCCTACGAGAAGATCACCTCTAGATGGTAAATTTGATTACAAGTTTAATTTTTTCACTTTTATTTTATTTGATTTTTCCTGAATATGGTAAATTTGATTACAAGTTCACATTTTTCACCTTTATTTGATTTGAATTTTCCTGAATATGCATCTCTTAGTGCTGTTGCCTTTTTGCTGTTGCTTCATTTGGAAGCAAGTTCAGTTTTTGTGGTTCTTAGTAAATGTATCCATAGAAAAATTGCATAATTGACTTGTCTATATGTAGGAAGATATCCCATATAATGAAGTAGAAGAGCTAATATTCTTGGCATTGTAATCAAGCATCTTAGGTAATTTGAAGTAATCATGAATGTTGGACATAAGACATGAGAAAGTTTCTCACACTATGTTTTGATGTAAAATTCGACTTCATTGAGCATTGTAGTTGAACTGGGCATTGTGTGAAATTATCATCCTGGCATTATTTGATGATGTAGTTGAACTTACTTTATCATTGATTCAGGAACTCAAGTGTAACAGTTCCTCCAGAAGTCGATCTTGTCAAGGTATGCAGCATTAATGTTGCTTTAGTTTAAGTCTAATTGACATATTTTCTTTGGTTCAGTTTATGCATTTAATGTGAGGAAGCTTTTGAAACATTGAATTCAGTTGACATTGCTTTATAATGTGGCTGGTTTTGCAGGTTCAATATGCTTATGAGTTGCTAACAAATCAGTTGTTGAAGAGAGACTATGACATATTTAGCATTGATGAATACATTGTATGGTTTTATCCTTTAGTCGTCATATTATTGAATCTCCCCCCTTTCTGCTTAAGCGATTCTTCATATATACTCTTATCATATTTTTACAGAATGCTCATTTTAATACGATTTCCATTTTTCTGATTTATAGGATGTTGTTGACAAAGTCAACGAGCAGCATTCTGGGAAACATTTATCTGAAATTGACCTTCCACTTATAGAGGCCGCTTCCTTTGGTTGGTTGAAATCTTCTATACTATATGATTTTTTGTCATGCTTTATCTCGCTTTCGCAGTATATATGGTTTTACCTTGCTTTTGATAATCTTGCATGTATATACCGGTAAAAATGTGATTTCTTATATTTCTGCTAATCATCTTAGATCCTGTCGATCAAGATCTGGAGGTCATCAAATCCGAGAACTTCTCATCCATATTTGAAGATGACAAGCCACTTCTGCTGCAGGTATGACTAGCATATCTTGCAAATAGATTTGTCTGAATTTCACAATTCCCAAATCCTAACTCACATTTTATGGTTAGCTTCCCAGAACAACATTAGAAGTATATTTGTTTATCCTGGCACACAATATCTTGTTATTTTAATTGCACCTTTTCACTCCTCCAATTTCTATTTTGGAGCTGGATGTTGATGTATTTCTCTTTTACTTTATTCTGACTGTGGGTTCCCATATTTGTTTGTGCTTGCATCTCGCACTGGCTCCATTTATCCCTTCATAACTAGTTGAAATTTTAGCATTAAACTATTACTTTTATCTCTATTTGCAGATCTGTGCATGTCTGATATTCTAAAATTTCTACTGATATTATTTGTGTGCTCTATCATTTGATCTGGTTCAGATAATTTCTACTGTAAGCAAGCGCTCGTTGGAGTTTTCGGCTACTTGGAAGCGAATTGGCAAGTTTCCCTAGTTTTATACCTCAATTCTATTTTAAGCTGCAAGTTTTTATTTTCCTTTCTCACTCTTTTTTTGTTTTGTTTGAACAATTTAGTCAGTTTACTGGACGGGGTTGCAAATACCGCAGTGGTTGAACTTAGTGATGTCAAGCTTGCTGCATATCTAGCTGAAAAAAAGTCCAGTGGTCAACCTTTGTTTAGAAATGGTAAGACTAGTTGACCACTTTATCACTGTTGCAGGTTGAATTATGTGCACATTTGAGATAGAATTAGTTTCGACAGATTCATCGCTTATGCATATCCATACTTATGTGGCTTTGTATGAAACCTCCAATTGGCATTTGGTATGAAAAGCTTAATTTAATATAGCAGTACTTGATTATAAATTTTAGTAACGAGGATAAGAAATACTCAATCATGAATCTTATCAATCATGAAAAGTAAAGCTCCCTTCGTATTTTGATTTCTTGTCCAACAATGTGCAGGACTTCCAACAATTTTGGGTTTCCCACCCGGGTGTAAAAGTTCCAGCTGTCTTTATAGGTGTGGATCCTCTTCAAAAATGGTTTCTTTATGCAAACTTTTGACTTTCTGTTGCCTTAATGAGTATACTTGCTTAGGTATGAGGATGAGCTCTCTGTTGATGCAGTAACAAATTGGTTGGCTACAAGCATCCTAAATTTACCTCGTATTCCTTATCATTCAAAGGAGTCACTGGTAATCCATCAGATTTACATGCACCACATTAGTAGTGTTAATTTGAAATCCTTTTTCAATTTTTTTCCACCCCCATCTGGATTCTCTCTGTTTAGTTATGAAAGTTATTTGATTGGCCATATTGTTTTGCAATACTGTCAAGTTTGCATATCTTTTTATACTTATGTGGCATTTCCATTGTCACTATGTGTTGTGTTTTCAAGATTTTGATTTCTGTTTCCACCAACTTTTTTCAAATCTTGGGTAAAACGTCTGCGTTTTATTTCAAACTATCATTACAATATAATATTGTGTAGATTCCCCTTCTGATATTCACATTTAATATGAATTTTGATTTTATCAGGTGCAAAATTTTCTGGTTAAGAGTAAACCTCATCAGGTATTGTCAAGTCACTTATTTTAGGAACAATACATTATTTTATGGACACAGGTTAATTCGTATGAGGGCTTTTTCCTTGTAGGTTAAGGTGATTCTCATCTCAAAAACGGGTGAGCGTGCTACTCCATTCATTCGCCAGGCTACCAGAACTTACTCGCCATATGCCACCTTTGCCTTTGCTATGTGGAGACAAGAGGAATCCGCTTTCTGGTGGAATATGTATGTATACTCTTTTCTGTTTTCTCCTTCTCCTGCGCATATTTTTGTAGTTGTTTCATATTTCTCAGCAAACAGGTTTGGTGTGGAGTCCGCTCCCGCAATAGTATTTGTGAAAGATCCAGGAGTCGAACCTGTGGTGCATGAAGGTGTGCACCAGCTCGTCTTCCATCCTTGTTGAGTTGGACAAGTCTGTTCAAATTTAATTTGTTACATGCTAACAGATCTATAATTTTCAGGACATATCAACAGTTCGACGTTTATAGATCTCATGGAGAAAAACAAATATCACGGTACATGTTTCGTTTCGTTAATTGAGACACTTTCTAAAGCAATGTAATCAGTCACAGTAGGCAAGTTTCTGAACCTTGTGTTGCTTCTTGCAGTGCTTCCCCAGTTGAGAAGCCTGACCTCGATGGAGTTAGGTTGTGACGTCAATGGCCATTCACGTGCTGGGAAAGATACCAAGATATGGTATTGTGCCCTTGTTGCTGGAAGGCCAAGCCCAGAACTCAGTAAAATGCGCCAAGTGAGGATACTTTATAATCGAGTATTTTATTCCCTTTTCCATGGTAGACTATGGCGTAAAGTGAAGTAACTGACATTTTTTTACAGACCATGCGCAAAGTACAAGATAAACTTACGGATACGACAGGCACAGTTGATCAAGAACCCGCATCTGCTCCAGCTGCGTCAGCACTTGAACAAAAACGACTAACATTTGCCTGGCTAGATGGGGAGGCCCAGAATGTGAGCCTCGGTCCTTCTCTTTTCACTTTGATCGTTTTGTATTCTGGGATGATTTTGTAGTTCAGTAATTACACGGGAGCGCTTTTTTGCATCACATGCTGTAGTTTTAAGGGGAGGTGATATTTTCTTGCAGAAATATTGTTTCTTCAATCTCCATTCTGAAGATAGCTTTGAGACGTGTGGGCCTAGACGCAGTATGGTGGATGCAGCTCGTTTGTTTATAGTGCGATACGAGAGGTTCCCTAGGGATGAGAAGCTAGACGCGAAGAAACAGGAGCACATCTTGCATTCTTGGTATCAGACTGAATCTGATCCGGTGTCAACACTGGTTGCCAAGTACAATGGCACAAGCGAAACTTCTGAGGTTAAGAGTTCTTCGAAACTCATATTAATTCACATGATTAGTAAACAATGCTTATGTTACCATCTTCAAATTTACTTGGCCTCAGATCATAAGCTGGATTTCTCGAATAATTTCTGATGGCGACTCCAGAGAGATCCCTCCTTTTGTAAGTCGGTTCCTCCCTCACGTGAAAGGATGAGATCGAATTTGTGTTGCTCAAATGTGCTTGTGTTTCTGCAGAGAACAAAAGCTCCGGAGCTGGTTCCTGAGGAGGCCGATCAGAGCTGGACGCAGAACACCAAAAGGCTCGTCCCTTCAGGAGGCAACATCAAACACTTGGCCAGCAGCTTCAAATCCCGTTTCACTGATCACCTCGGTGATCCAAGAATCGGGCCATCTCTGCTTCTGCTAGCTTTGATGTCATCTGGCTACATTTGGCTAAATAAAAACCGATCAGCTCAAACTCAAACTCAAACTCAATCCAACGACAGCCAAAACGAGTGCGATCAAACAAAGGTCGGGTAACTTCTACCTACAGGCTCTATTTTAGCGTTTAATAAAAGACGCTTACGCATAATCTTGTGTTGACTGCTCGAACTGGTTGCAGGAAGAGGAGAAACGAAAGCAGGAAGAGGAGAAACGAAGGCGAATGAGAGGTAAAAGAGGGAGTGTATCCAACCAGCTTATCCCTCCGTCCACCACTGATTTTGATCCCAAAAATGCAGAGCAAGTAGCGTTCTCTGACTCTGATTCCGAATAGTAGGATTCAAGAATCGCTTTCATGCATTTTTACACAAGAAACGCTGTTCAGGAACACGCTAATTGGCCTCACTTTTTGCTTTTCTATCTATATTGCAACATTAGATTTTTAGGTATAACAAATAATTTGATTTATAGAAATGAGTTTTAATGTACTATATTTTGCATGAATCTTTTATTTACGATAATTTCGCTATATCAGTATTTCAGCGTTTTGAAATTCTCTACGGGTATATATGCAACTAGTACTAATATACACACTACATACACATTATACACATGCAATGTGTATTTGTATCGTGTATATTTTGTGTATAGTGTATGTAGTATGTGTAGTATCAGTGTATGTATTTTTTGTATACGTGTGTTATGGATATATGCAATGAAGGTATCTAACTAATAAGTATTTGGAATTTCCTTCAATCAAAAGGGGTGTGGATTTGGTGTATCCTTCAATAAAAAGGTTATCTAACATGTGTAGTGTATGTACACTTTATATATGAAATTCACATTGTGTAGTTGAGATATTTTTAGTTATAATTCAATTTCATATTTAAATATCCTCTCTCCCCATTATACAAGAGCATGTACCCTTTCTTTTTAGTCTGTTTCATAAAAATATCCATTTTTTACTAGGATTTGAAATTGAAGACTAGAATTCCAATTTCACACCTCACATTTCATGAAATCTATTTTTTTTTCATTTTTGTTCTTTCATTAAAATTAGTAATAGTATCATACTAAAAACGGAAAGTTACTCTCAATTTATTATAGTACTCACCTTTTTATCTATTCATCTTGTATTTTATCAATATTTTTTCTCTTCCCCTCCTACTTTACCCCGTATCTTTTGCTTTTTTCTATTTTATCAATTTTGTACACCAATAAAACGATTTTTGGTGATGAAGTATTATTTAATAGGTTAAATTTGAGAATAACACACTTATAATTTATAAACAAATCAAATCAACATTGCAAACAATCAAATATTTGATGTCCAATACGGTCAAGGGTTTTAGGGGTAAAGTCGTCAAATCAGTCACGCAAAGGAATACTAAATCCACTACTTGAAGAAGAAATGGAGATTTTTCTCCGCAACTCTAAAATATTCACTTCCGAGGTACGATTCTATGCTACTAAATTTGCATTTATCGTTGATTTTTTCTGTTAATACTCGTGATTGCTTAATCCATTGCGCCTACTTCTTCTAATTTAGCTCGGAGAAGAAAGATTTTTCTTTCCGTGTGGAATTTATTGTCAGTGGGTGAGATGGCTGGAATTCGTTTGCTGTAGAATTATTTCTGCCTCAATCGAATTTCATTATGTTTTTATGATGAGGTTTTAGATGGGGGATAAGAAGGTTTAGTTGTCCTGTTTAATTTTTTTTTTCGTTTGGGGATTCTATATATTCAGATGCTGTGGAGAATAATATACAGTTTTTTAGTTCATTAGCTGCATGATCTCTCATATTATATGAGATTGGATAAGTACTTGATAAATTGATGAAGTCTGCATATGAAATAAGGAGGGAAAATTGTCAATTATGCTATCCTTCAATCATAAGGGGTGTGGATTTGGTGTATCCTTAGTTTAATCTCTCTTATTTTTGGGCGTCTTGTCGTATATGCATGTGTGCAGTGATGGGGAAGGATTCCAAGTCAGCCGGAAAAGGCAAGGGAAAATCAGCTGGGGGCAGTGACGATGCTGGATCGAAGGGCAAAGCAAAAGGAGGGAAATCGGATGGTTTAGGAACTTGCGCATATGTTAAAGGTTCCTCCTTACCCCCAACTACAACTTTAGTAGTGTAGTGTATTAGATTTATTGTGTGTTAATGATTTCTTGGCATCTGTTGTTAACTTTTATTAGCTAGGCATGTCTTGTGTGAGAAGCAAGGAAAGATCAATGAAGCCTATAAGAAGCTACAGGATGGCTGGCTCAGTAACGGAGACAAAGTTCCACCAGCTGAGTTTGCTAAGGTATTGATTTCTGATGTTATGTCTTGTTTTCAATGGTTAGGAACAATTGCATGATTGTAAATTTTCATTTGCAAGTATCTTAAGAGCAAGATATGCTTTTTGTTGATAATCAAGCATTAAACTTTAGACTTTGAATCTTGATTGATTAGAAAGAACTAAAATACTAAACCGATGAGGTGATTTGTTAGCATGAGAGACAGAGGCGAAGCTCACATTTACAACCTTGTTTCTTTATTTCTCTTCTTCAGATAGCTGCAGAATATTCGGAATGCCCATCAGGGAAGAAAGGTGGGGATCTAGGATGGTTCCCACGTGGTAAGATGGCTGGTCCGTTTCAGGAGGTGGCGTTTAACACACCTGTAGGGGTGACCAGTGCACCATTTAAATCAACGTGGGTTTTCTTTCATAGCATATTTCGTTATGATGAAATTTCCCCCGATCTCTACTCTATAATCGATTAATCGTTAATTGCACGTACTAATTCATTTCAATTTTCGCAAATTCAGGCATGGCTACCACATTATCTTGTCTGAAGGGAGGAAAAACTGAGATGCAGCTGAATCATATGCTGATCATCAAACTACAGATTTTGAGGCAGAAACTAGTGAACTGCAGTTGTTTCTGCCAAGTACAATTTGTTCACTTTATGGCAAACTGTGGATCATTATATAAACGCTCTTTTGGTTTGTGAGTTTTGCCTTTTTTGGGCAAAAACATTTACCATTATTAAATAAACTCTCTTTTTTTGTGTGTGCGCAAGATTAAGTCTAGCAGTTTACAAAAGTGTCAAGTTTCTTAAGAATGACACAAATTGTTTTATTTACTGTGATTTTGAAATAGCTTCAAACCCCAGCTCCTATCTTCACAATGCCTAACATGAGGCACAACAGCGCCTGGATCAATTCCTCTCTTCGTTTTGCAGTCGAAGAATGCGGGAGAATGGAAGCATGGCTCCATTGACATGACTCGTCTACACGGTGGATCTGGTGCTGTCTGGTTCTCAGTCTCAGACAGTATCCACGGCCTTACCCCTCCAAGCCCTTGAGCCACACAACCAAAAGTCGACGAAGAACTCGTCACCAGTTTGTCAGTCAGGCTCAGCAGGTAAATCTCTGCCCATGCCTTCCGGTTGTGGTTCTGCTTCTCCGACTGCTGATACCTTTCATTACTCGGTTGGAACACTGCAACCACCTCCCCGGTCGTGGTGGGATTCTCCCAGTACAAGTCTCTTATTTGCTCGAAGTAGCCAGAGCTCAGAGAGGTGACCAGCACAGATACCTTCTTCTGCTTAATGGATGAGTTGGCGCCTCCTTCCTGCTGGCTCATCTACGGGTGTACATTCTCCCTCGTTGTGCAAGACAGAATCTGATCCACTATGACTGGATCAGGTGTAGCATCAAATGGCCTTATTTGTATTCCTACTGTAACATCCGCCTTCGACAGATAAGCTTCATAGTATCGGCTTATAAGCCCCCAAACTGTGTTTGTCGGGTGGAAGAGATAACGCCCCAAGAAGTGGAACACAGTCTCCTTGTCCGGGAAGAGGCTGTGGAGCTCCTGCTAAAACGAGGGCATCAGGAAAAGAAATGGAGCGAAGTAGTTATCCGACTTCAATACCAACCAGGGGATACTCTGCAGGCGTGCTTGATCTTGATCGCAGAAAAAAAGCTTGTCTTGGTCATCATAGTCATGAGACATGAGCCAGATGGAGATACAGATACGTCCGTGGCACTAAATCAGTAGAGTTGCTCTTCACCACGCTCCTGTAGCTCTGACGCGAACTTTGGTTGAAGCTACTGATCTCGTTGATCAAGGGAAAGTCCAAAGGTAAGTAGCCATGAGGCCTTGGGGAAGGGACTGTTGGGAAATAAACACAGGCAATCACGAATATGAAAGAGAATGAACACAAGAAGTTGTTTACCCAGTTCGATACAATGTGTATCTACGTCTGGGGGTGATGCCAAGCCAAGGATTTCACTATATAATTTCAGGATGATATAACAATGAGGGAGCACCTCTATTTATAAGTAACTAGAGAGCCATAATTCTAGTCAAACTAGGAATCATATTCCATAAGGAAATATCTTTTAAGGAATAAATCTATCACAAGGAAATATACTTCAAGGAAACAAATCCTAAACATGGTAGGAGATATTTTAGGCTCCATAATTAACAATCTCCCACTTGGAAACTAACAACTCCTAAACA
Source organism: Salvia splendens (assembly GCF_004379255.2). Taxonomy (NCBI): domain Eukaryota; kingdom Viridiplantae; phylum Streptophyta; class Magnoliopsida; order Lamiales; family Lamiaceae; genus Salvia; species Salvia splendens. The sequence continues at coordinate 21,506,059 of NC_056053.1, read as the reverse complement.
ACCATTTCCTCGTGATCTCATCCCTTCATCCGCTTAGCATCGCCTAACCTTCTCTTCAAGTTCCAAGGCCAATTGAAGCTATGCATAGCTTCAATTTCTCTAAGGTCACCACCTTAGTAAACATGTCTGCAGGATTCTCACTTCCAAGTATCTTCACAAGTTGCAGGATTTTCATCTCCACTAGGTGTCGGATGTAATGATATTTCAACTCCACATGCTTTGTCCTAGAATGAAACGCTGGATTCTTCGCCAAGAAAATAGCACTCTGACTATCACTGTAGAGTATGCTACTCTTGTTCTCCTTCCCAAGTTCATCTAAGAAACTCTGCAACCACACCATCTCCTTGCTTGCCTCTGTCGCAGCTACATATTCAGCCTCCGTAGTAGACAAAGCAACAGTCTTCTGCAACTTAAAAGTCCATGAAATAGCAGTACCACCATAAGTAAATACATACCCGGTTGTGCTTCTTCTCCCATCAAGATCATTGGACGCCAAGTCTGCATCCACATAACCTGCCAGCTCGACATTCTTTCCATTGAAACATAAGACGCTTTCTGTAGTACCTCTCAAGTATCGAAGGATTCATTTAACTGCTTCCCAATGTTGCTTGCACGGATCACCCATGAACCGGCTCACTACTCCCACTGCTTGTGCAATATCAGGCCTCGTACACACCATTGCATACATAATACCGCCAATTGCTGAAGCATAAGGAATTTTCTTCATTTCAGCACGTTCTTCTTTTGTACTCGGCGACTCCTTCTTCGACAGCTTAAAGTGACTGCCCAAAGGCACACTTACTGGCTTCGAATTATCCATGTTGAATCTTTCCAAAACCTTACCAATGTAAGCAGCTTGCGAAAGATACAATTTTCCTGCCGCCTTGTCACGCTCGATTCTTATGCACAAAATTTGATTAGCCTCTCCAAGATCTTTCATGGAGAATCGTTCAGACAATTGTCTTTTCAACTTATCCATCTCCTTTTGATCACCTCCTGCGATCAACATATCATCAACATATAATAACATAATAAGATAGCTCTTGTCAAACCTCTTGTAGTAACAACAATGGTCAGCGTAGCATCTTTTATAGCCAATCTCCATCATGAATCCATCAAACTTCTTGTACCACTGCTTTGGAGCTTGCTTTAAACCATACAAGCTCTTCTTCAACTTGCATACAAGGTTTTCCATTTCTTTTACTATGAATCCTTCAGGCTGTGTCATGTACAACTCATCCTCCAAATCACCATGAAGGAATGCCGTCTTTACATCCATCTGATGTAACAATAGATTTTCTGCAACTACCATACTCAGCACTAAACGAATAGTAGTTAGTTTCACAACAGGAGTGAACACATCTGTATAATCAATACCGTATCGTTGCTCAAATCCCTTGACAACCAGCTTAGCCTTGTAGCGCTTGCTACCATCAGCTTCACCTTTGATTCGATAGACCCACTTGCAATGCAATGCCTTTTTCCCTTTAGGAAGTTCTACAAGCTCTCATGTGCCATTTAGGAGAAGAGAGGCAAACTCGTCATCCATGGAAATTTTCCACCTTCGTTTATCAGGGCCTTCTCCTGCCTCTGCATAACACTCGGGCTCACCACCATAAGTAAGTAACAAATAGAAATTAGAGGGCGAGTACCTATCAGGTGCACGTCGCTCTCTAGTCGATTTAGGCAGCGGAATAGTCGGTGGTGGAATGCTTAGTTCTTCTTCAAGCACCTATTCAGCATTCTGACTCTCCTTGCTCCCACTCGAGTTTGAGATGTCTAGCTCGACCACTTGTGGCTCAGAACTGCTGGGACTTGACGCCTCCAATCTATCCTTGTACAATACCTGTTCATTGAAGATGACATCTCTACTGCGAATAACCTTACGGTTCTGCTCATCCCAGAGTCTATAACCGAACTCATCGCCTCCATAACCAATGAACGTACACTTAATAGATTTAGCATCCAACTTACTTCTCTCAACGGAACTAACATGAGCATAAGCAACACAACCAAAGATGGGTAGGAAAGATAGATTTACCTCTTTTCCTGTCCAAACCTCCCCGGGTATCCGAAACTCCAAGGGAACTGATGGACCTCTATTAATTAGGACTGCAGCTGTGTTGACTGCATCTGCCCAAAAACTCTTTGGCAATCCACTTTTCAACCTCATGCATCTTGCTCGCTCATTCAACATTCTGTTCATGCGCTCTGCGATTCCATTCTGCTGTGGAGTTCCTTTCACAGTTTTCTCCATGCGGATTCCATTCTCGGCGCAGAATTCCTTGAACTTTGCAAGTTCATATTCTCCTCCATTATCGGATCTTAGACACTTCACCTTCATCCCGGTTTCAGTTTCAACAAGGGCTTTCCATTTCCTGAAAGCGTCAAACGCATCGGATTTACTCTTCAGAAAATAAACCCATAGCTTTCGAGTAGAGTCGTCGATGAAAGTCATATAATATTCAGAGCCTCCTAGGGACTTCACAGGTGCTGGTCCCCATAGATCAGTATAGACCATCTCCAACTTCTGTGTCTTCAATTTTCTGCCTCCTCTTGAGAAACTCACCCTTTTCTGTTTCCCAAACACGCAATCCTCGCACAGGCCAACTTCAACAGTTTTCAAGCCAGGCAGTAAACCTCTTGAGCACATTATCTTCATCCCTTTCTCGCTCATGTGGCCAAGACGACAGTGGCACAAATCTGCATTATTTGCCTCACTTGCAATATCAATGCAATCTTTGAGTTAGTTGTGGTATACAACGTACCCTCCTTCTTACCTCGAGCTACTATCATAGCTCCCTTGGTAATCTTCCAATTGTTGCAGCCAAACGTCACGGTGTACCCTTCTGCATCAAGCTGCCCAATCGAAATCAAACTTCTCTGCAATCCAGGAATGTGTCTGACTCCATTCAGTTTTATTATGGATCCATTGGACGTCACTACCTTCACGTTTCCCTTTCCCACGATATCTAAGGGCTCGTCATCAGCCAGATGTACCTTCCCAAAATCGCCAGAAACGTAGTCTTCCATTATCTCCACATTGCTGCAGGAGTGAAACGACGCTCCAGAATCCAATACCCACGCTTCCATCGGACTACTGACACTCAAGACCAACGCCTCGCCATCGTCATCAGACATGGTAGCGTTTGTTGTCTTCTTGTTCTTTTGATCCTTATTCTTATACTTCTTCGGTGCCTCACATTGATTTCTAAAATGCCCAAACTCATCACAATTCCAGCATTTAACTTTATCCAAATCCTTCTTGGATTGACTCCTTCCTCTGGAATTTGATCTTCCACGATTTTGCTTTCCCTTCGATCTGCCTCTCTGTTCTGTATTCAGTGCTGATCCCGAAGTAGAAGATCCTGATTCTCTCCGGCGAACTTCCTCACCAATCATCAGATCTCTTACTCTGTCAACTGTTAGTTTTGTCTCTGCAGCAGTAACTGTTGTCACTGTGCCAGCCCAACTCTCAGGCAGAGACGATAGCAAAATCAGGGCACGAATTTCATCATCGAATTTTATATTAACCGAGTTCAGTTGCGAAGTAATCATGTTGAACTCGTTGAGATGTTGTTGCACCAGCTTTCCCTCTTGCATTCTAAAATTAAACAATCGTCTAATCAGATGTACCTTGTTTGCCGTTGATAGTTTCTGATACATGTCCTCCAAGATCTTCATCATCTCCTTTGTCGACTTTGCTGCAGTCGTGTGATAAGCCACATCCTTGGACAACGATAGCCTAATCGCGCTCATCGCTTTTCTGTCCAGCAGCTCCCACTCCTCATGTTCCATCTTTTCGGGTTTGGTTTTTAAAGGCTTCCAGAGATCTTTACCGTACAGGTAATCCTCAATCTGCATCTTCCAAAATCCGAAATCAGATCCATCGAACTTCTCTACAGCAATTTTCTCGTCGATCCCCATCGTGATTTCTGCCTCTTAAACCCTAGGCTCTTGATACCAGTTGTTGGGAAATAAACGCAGGCAATCACAAATATGAAAGAGAATGAACACAAGAAGTTGTTTACCCAGTTCGATACAATGTGTATCTACGTCTGGGGGCGATGCCAAGCCAGGGATTTCACTATATAATTTCAGGATGATTTAACAATGAGGGAGCACCTCTATTTATAAGTAACTAGAGAGCCCTAATTCTAGTCAAACTAGGAAACATATTCCATAAGGAAATATCTTTTAAGGAATAAATCTATCACAAGGAAATATACTTCAAGGAAACAAATCCTAAACATGGTAGGAGATATTTTAGGCTCCATAATTAACAGGGACTCCCCTGTCAACGAGGACTCTATTGGTCAGGAGAGCGTACAGGAAAGCAGGGGCGATCGTCAAGATCTTGTTCCCCAAACCACTGAAGGATATCCATATGAGGTAGCTGCACAGCACTCTGGTGTGCTAGAGTATCTGCCAGATTTGAGATCTTCAACCGTTTTGTTGTATGCGCTCGTGTAGGGTCCACATTTTTTGTGTCGGGCTTCATAGCTTCGTAGCTTGGATATGAGGTAAGAGGATGCTTTCTGAGGTACTCCCCGGCGATACAGAAGTGACTGATACCGACTCTGGCAAGACCGTTCGTCAAATCCTGTTGGGAGGTCGTCGCCGAGCAGCTTATCCTTAGGCACCTCAATAGGACTGCTTTCCCCTTGTATGGATGCCAAAAAAGAGCTACTATAAGTTACAACAGCAATATACCTCACTCATTCTGTAAAACAGTTCTTGCAAAACAGAGCATATTTCAATGCAAATAGTTGGTCAAATTGAAAGATGATACAGGATTCCACAATAAAGATACAACCTTTTTGAGGGGTAAGATCAAGATTCCGGTGTTCAACGAGGATCGGTGGCAGTACAGAGACGTAGAACAAAATGGAGAAGCCCAGCACCAAACCGAGAAACACAGGCATGAGATCAATCTCTCTCTGCAACTGTGTATCACCATATTTATTCTCATCTTCACCCTCTTCTCCATAGCTGCAATAATTTGTTCCTAAAATAAATTTAAATCACCATGTTAGTGCTTGGCTGCTTGCATTGTGCGTGCTTAAAAATTTGAAAATATCCAGCTCTGAATCCAACTGTTATGGGAAAAAAAATTAGAATTCAACAGCAAACAGGTGAGAGATTTCAGCAACGTGCTAGCATTTTTCATTCCTACCTTTATTAATAACATTAATATTAATAACACATTGTTAGCAAGTCTCTTTTATCTATCTTCTACGCACGCAGCCATGCATACATTACATCTTGTAGTTTGTAATTCATAATTCATTCATATAATAAAATTCTCGTATAATATCTTGCTTTCTCTGGTTTCTTTTATGTCTCTATTTCTATATTTTTTTAGTTTCTACAAACCCGAGGGGCTGGCCTAGTAAGTTTGATCACATCCCTATATATATATCTACATTAGTTTTATTAATATAAATAAATTGAAAAATTCATATTTACTATAAGAAATATTATGCATTTAAAAATTACGAATCAATGAGATTGTGACAAATGACACCATACAATAAATATGAATCTTGTAGATTTAAGAACACAAGTGTGCAAGACTTGTCCTTGCAATATTGAATAAGCCTAACTAAAATCAACAAGAAATAAAAAAAATACAAATGATTACAATGAAGAAAAGATGAATATTATGTTATGCTATAGATTAAAGTTTGGAACCATAGACCTTACTTAATACAATGAAAACAGCCCAAAGGCTACTTCACCAAAACAACAATTTAACACTACTAAAGCATACTTCAATATTGAATGAAACTACAAGTGGATTTTTGATAATTCTTCAAGAAATGAAGGAGCCCTCAAAATGAGAAAAATAAGTTCTACTACAATGTTCAAAATCTCAAAAGGAGGAACCTTAGCCGGATATTTATACAACAGGGAAGAAAAACACAAAACGAATGTGTGAAGGCTCAAAATCTCGTCAAGATTAGCCAGCGAGTCGCTGTGAACATTCTCTCCTCAAATCCCGTTCCCGACATATGACTTAGCTCGCACGGGAACACGAAACCATGTAGTATTTGTTGTTTTATGAATAGGTAGATCATGAATAAACATGGTGTCAAGGTTAGGTTTGTAAATTTCCCACTCGAAAAAATTCTAATCCGAATAACTCAAAACCTGATAGACATGCCAAGATATGATCACAAAAATGAGCTCATCAAACACAGTCTTCTTCCTTCCCATAATATGATCACAAAAAAATATAAAATGATGCATTCATCATTATCAATTTACAAACAGTTGATCATTGACTGTGGTGCTGAAACAGCTTCAAACCCCAGCTCATATCCTCACAATGCCTAACATGAGGCACCACAGCGCCCGTATCGATCCCTCTCCTCGTCTTGCAGTCGTAGAACGGGGGAGCATGGAAGCAAGGCTCCAACGACATGGCTCGTCTACATGGTGGATCAGGCACCGTATGGTTCTCAGTCTTGTAGAGTATCCACGGCTTCACCCCTCCAAGTCCCTGAGCCACATAGCCAAACGTCGACCAAGAACTCGTCACCAGTTTGTCCGTTAGGCTCAGCAGATACATCTCCGCCCACGCCTTCCTGTTGTGGTTCTGCTTCTCCGACTGCTGATGCATTTCATGACTCGGTTGGAACACCGCAACCACCTCCCCTGCCGTGGTTGGATTCTCCCAGTACAGGTCTCTTATCTGCTCAAAGTAGCCGGATGTCAGAGAGGTGATAAGCACTGATACTCGAGTCTTCTGCTTAGTTGATGAGCCGACGAAGCCTCCTTCTTGCTGGCTGATCTCCGGGAGTATATTCTCCCTTGTCGTGCAAGACAGAATCTGATCTAATATGTGCTTGAATGGACCAGGTGAAACATCAAATACCCTTACTTGAATTCCTACTGTGACATCAGCCTTCGACAGATAAGCTTCATGGTATCGCCTTATAAGCCCCCACACTGCGTTTGTCGGGTGGAAGAGATAACGCCCCAAGAAGTGGAACACGGTGTCCTTGTCTGGGAAGAGGCTGTGGAGCTCCTGCGCGAACGAGGGCATCAGGAAAAGGGATGGAACGAAGTAGTTATCGGACTTCATTACCAACCACGGGATCCTCTGCAGGCGTGCTTGATCTTGATCGCAGAAGAAAAGCTTGTCTTGATCGTCGTAGTCATGAAGCAGATGGAGATACATATACGGCCTTGGCACTGATTCAGTGGAGTTGCTCTTCACCACACTCCCGTAGCTCTGATGTGAGCTCTGGCTGAAGCTACTGAACTCGTTTATCAGGGGAAAGTCCAAGGGCAGTAGCCAGGAGGCCTCTGGGAAGGGCTCACAGAAAAGATCATGAATGTCGACTCCCCTGTCAACGAGGAGGACTCTGTCAGTCAGGAGAGCATATAGAAAAGCAGAGGCGAGCGTCAAGATCCTGTTCCCCAAACCACTGAAGGATATCCAGACGAGGTAGTTGCATTCTGGTGTGCTCGAGTATCTACCAGATTTGAGATCTTCGACTGTTTTGTTGTATGAGCTCGTGTAAGGTCCACATTTCTTATGTCGGGCTTCATAGCTTCTTAGCTTGGATATGAGGTAAGAAGATGCTTTCTGAGGTAGTCCCCTGCGATACAGGAGGGACTGATACCGGCTCTGGCAAGACCTTTCGTCAAATCCGGTTGGGAGAAGGTCACCGAGCAGCTTGTCCTTAGGCACCTCAACAGGCTGAGCATGACTGTTTTCCTCTAGTATGGCTGAGAAAAAGAGCAACTAAAAATTACAACGGCAATACACTTTATATTTAGAACATTCAGTCTCCAAGATAAAGATAAAAGGATCAATAATATATATGAAAGCTGATTCACAACCCAAAATGTATTGATTCCTAATGAAGTTAAACAAAATTCATAAGTAGAAAATCTTGAATATGCCACTTTGTAAAGATTGAAATGTGAGTGACATTTATCTTAACTAACAGTTCATAGATATTGGACTCCTTTGATTGATCCTCCAAATAAAGTACTAATAAATTAAAAGGAAAAAACATAACTAAGCCACCTTCTGCTAAATTTGATGCTCAAATTTACTAAAGCAGCCTAGCTTCAGTTCATATAATCCCAGAAAATCCTAAAAATCTAATCTTTACAAGAATGCCTAGTACTACTTAAAGCCAAGCTAGACTCTTGCTGTAAAACAGTTCTTGCAAAACAGAGCAAAGCTTAAGATGCTTCAATGCAACTAGTTGATCAAATCCACCAAGTTCACCATCACTAATGTTTCTCAAGATATACAATCAAATCTAAACCAAAAATTTGTTCTATGATTTTGTTGGACCATCCCAATTTCAAAAAAAAAAAAATCCTTGAAATTTGAACCTTATTGACTAAGAGAGGGTCATGTAGATGAATTCACTGTTCTGTGAGTGTGAAATTAATGTGATGCTGAATTCAATAACAACACATAAGTTCAGAAACCAGTTCATCTTCCTCCCTCCTTGACTGTGAGGCTGAATTCAAGAACAACACATGGTAAAAAAAGAAAAAGTGATGTGGACCATACATTTGAATAAAGGAAGGAACTTGAAAGCTAAAGCAGCCAAAATCACATTGCAAGGACCACTCAATGGTTAAAAAAAAAAAACTAAAACAACTCCACTTCTAACAACACTGAACAATCCATCAACCTCATCATAAGATCTTAACATTCCACTCCCTCACCATCACTAGAATAAGAACAATTCCACTATCTCCAATTATTAACACACTAAAGTAAACACCACAAAAAACAACAAACATTTCAAAAAGAAAAGGTTTTTAACTTTTTATGTTTCCAATAAAGACAAGAACAGTTACACAACTGAAAGATCAGACAAGGAGTCAAAGATCCCACCAAAAAAGATACCTTTTTGATGGGCAAAATCAAGATTCCGGGCTTCGACAATGGTCCAAAGCCCGTCCGACGGCGGGTCGCGGAGCACGACGGAGACAGAGAACAAGACGGAGAGGCCCATCACCAGGACGACAAACACACCCATCAGTTTCATGGGATTGAAGCCGCATTTCCAGTCTGGGCCGGAGGTGGCGCCGGGTTGGCCGGCGGCGTTGGCGGAAATGGCTCTGCCGTTGGGCCTCTTCATTTTCCGCAGTTTGTTGCGAAAAATGAGGTCTTTGTCATATGGGAATTTCTGGGACGTTGCTAGAGAGAGCAATCACCGTGGTTTTATGAGTGATCTTCAATGAGTTTTGCTGCACTTCATGTATTGGTGTGTGTCTGAGTGTGTGTGGGGTTTTTAGGATTTTTACTCTGCTTTGCTGCTGAGGTTAAAACCTCAAATGCTAGTATGATGTCGGTGAGGATTTAATTTGCATCCCATAATTTTAAAATTAGACAGAAAATTATTAACTTTAAATTATTTATAATTATTTAATGGTGAAAACTTTTATTTGAATTTATTACAATATTCATATAATTGTACTCCTTCCGCCCAATCTTAGTTGGACAGTTTTTTAAGATTAAGAAATGAGGGTTTTAAAGCTTAAATAAAGTAAGAAAGAAAATATAGAGGAAGAGAGCATAAAATTTTTATCAGAAAAAGAAACGAATCAACTATTTTAGGATGACACAAAAAGAATACGACTCAAGTATAATGAAAAACAGAGAGCATATGATATAGTAATAATTCTGACTTCATCTCCATGAATTAAACAATGTTATTTATTCATATGAAAAATAATTGTGATTGGTTGGAAGACATTAGCGATATGTTACATTTAGACGATCAATTTTTTTAATTATGCGATAATTAAAAACAAATTCAAACTTAATACTTTCCCGACTTATTTCCAAAGATAGAATCAAAACTGACCAAATTTCATATTTTTTGGATTGTTTAGATTTTTAATTTAAACAAAACGAAAAGGACAAAAAAAAGCAGTTAGCCACTTCCGTAATTTAGTCTTTTTTTTGGGGGTTTTACTCTTTTGTGTTTAAACAAATCTTATAAATTAAAGTTGTGCACTTCGACAACAGTTAGTGACACTACTATGGTGTAATCTAAATGGAATCCAATAATCAATAGTTTAAAGCTATTATATTGTTAATCTCGTGAAACTCGCTTAGACAATTATTCCTAATCTCTTATATAAAACTTAATAGTACTATATAGTACTAAATCATATGATTTTTTTTTCTTAAGTCGATGGTAATCCCAAAGGATAACTCGGAATTTTTTATTTCCTTTTTATCTTTGTATATATGACCTATCTAAATTCTCTTGTGCGAAGTAAGGAAAAAGGAATTTATTCTTAAATGCTATTAAACCAATGCAATTACACGTATATAGAGCCCATAAATACGTTAACAAGATGCATTAAATGGAAGTCAATTTTGCTAGATTCATTATATGAGTAACATAGTACAGAAAATAGATGAGGCATTATTAATAGTAGTGGGGTTGGGGATCATGGTTCATAACTATTGTTGTCGTTGCCTTTCAATTTATTTGATGCCTACCAATATAAATTTTTTAATAAATGGGCCCCTAATCTCATCAATGACTATGACCAACTACTTCTCAATAATTTTGTAAATTTATATCACTAAAATTAATTAATTATTTTTAAAGAAATTACATTGAGGAGATGCATCCATCACACATTTTTACAATTGAATAATTACAATAATTAACAATTCTTATTTATACATTTTCCAATATATTGTTCATTGCATGTGTGAATAAACATAGTTTCTTAATGAGGAACGAATTCACAAATTGACCGAACTAACTAGTTCATAATTGTAAATTGATATGCTGAAGTCCATATTTTTGGCTGTAAATAAGATATTTTATAGGAAGAAAAGTTAAAAACATAGAAAGTGATAATGTTTAGATTTTATTAAAATAGCGTATGGTATGGCACGGCAAATTATCGTTATCATATACACATAAAATATTAGTATTAAATTTAAACCGAAATTTGTGATGTTGCATGTTTCCATATTGGGATGTCAGCGCACATGGTGGTATATTTAATACTTGTGCCAAATTACAATATGAAATCTTTTATTCTTCAATCACATCATATATATCTCGAGTAACTATTAAACAATTCGAGTGAGTACATAGACTAGTGTGTATAGTGTATAATAATTAAACAATTCCACATTTCAAACAATTAAATTTATAATTGGGTCTACTAAATATAAAAAGACACCAGTTTATAGCTTGTCGTTTAAATTTTTTGGTTGTTGCTATCTAAGACTTTCATTGATGCTTTTTTTCGCAAAATATATACAACATCAGATTTATTCTGACGTTGCATTAGGCTACCAACCTAATGCAACAATTAACGAACACAGTAAGAAATGTTATTTTTAGTGTTTAATGATGGACTCAAGTGGTATAAGTCGTAAATAAATTGATTATATGTGGATAATAATATGGAACAAATTTTCATATGAAATGCTTATATTTTTATGGGACGAACAAAAATAAAAAAACGTGTACATACTTTTATGGAAAAAATGAAGTATTTTTAAACCGAGACCAGATGTCAAATGTCACTATATTTTAATTTTCGGTTAAATACGTGTCAAAACAAAACATATATGCAATCAGAATAAATGCATTGGGCCGTTATCAATATAAATTGTCTTAGCCCATAAGCATTGGCCCGTTACAACCTAGACAATTTATTCTATTAGCCCATGATACGCACAAAGTTATAAATGAGCTATTTATGAGAAAGAAAATGATCCATATTTTGTTAGTTTATGCGGTTATGTGACATACAAATGTTTTCCAATTCTAATATATGGAAATGAGAAATAAAGATTAATTCTTTAAAACTAGAAACTCGGCATGTCGTCATTAATGCTATATCGATTTATTCCTTTGAGATCAAACAATTTAATGGAAAACACAACCAATAGTTTTATTTGAATTCTGACTTCCCACTTTAAAGCCCATTACTTTTTAACTATACAAACAGAATTCATAATTTAATACTACATTCATCCCCTCAAAATAAATACTATGTATTTCGTATTTGGTCCATCCCCAAAAAATAAAAAGTTTCTATATAAGAAAATTTTTTCCTTTCCAAAAAAGTGGGACCCATTTTTCATGAACATATTTTTCTTTCTATTTTCTTTTACATTATCAATTTTGCATAAAAACTCGTTTCATTTCTAAAGTTCTTATTTTTAGACGGAGGGAGTATTTGTGTATACTTGAACTGTGTAATTGACTAATGGCAATGTACTCAAGTGAAGTTAAAAAATACTTCTGATATCTCAAATTAATTGATAACTATACTATATTTCTATTTTACACGAAATATTATAATTTTAGTACTTCTATTAAATATTTAAACAGAGATCAAATAAACTAGAAAATAGAATAAAATATTAGGAAAGTAAAAAAGAATAAAATAAGTAAGATTATGTTTTTTTTTTGTTACTTCCTCCTATCGCAAGTTATTTGAGTTGTATTTCGTTTTAATTTGTTCAAGCTGCTTGAGTCATTTTTTTTATAGATAAAAATAAAAAATGTATTCTCACTTATTTTTTATTTTACACTTTATTCTCTATTCTATTTTATTATCTCCATCTAATGTACTAAACACATTCTGTTCTTTATTTTATTATCGCCATCCAACTTTATATACACAATTTTCTTAAATAGCTTATAAAAAATGCCAAAATAAAATGGGACGAAATAAATATAGAAAAATTTAAGTGAAATAAATACCAAATTAAAATACGAAATGAAGAAGTAATTAGGGTCAGCTTTTGCAGTAGTAGTACATTTTAATCAAATGATTTATGATTATTGGCATAGAATGATCCTGAGGTGCTTGGTGAATCTGAAGTGGAATGATCCCGAGGTGCTTTATCCCTTGATTGCCTCAAAAGGAGCAATCTTTAAAGAAATAAAGAAGATTAGTGCTAAATAACATGGCGTCGGCAGCTGCTTCTCTGGGTTCTTCAGCTTAATTCAGTCAGTTTCCGGTGGAATTAAAGGTCAAAAGCTCTCTCTTGCAACCCCCACTTCTCTCATTTCTACAAGGTATTATTCTGATGCAGCCCCTTTTCATCTTCTACTACTCATTTTGATTGTTTATTGGTCAAATTTCTTGAATTTTTACAACTGGGCATTGACTTGCTCTCCAATGTTTCGACCGGATCGATGATTAATGTGGCTATTTTACCTCATAATATGCTTATGGTTTGAAAATTAATAAAAATCATTTCTTGATGAACTGGAATTTTGGGATTAGCATAACCTGTTTGTGAATATGCTTCTGTGGTGAAATTCAACCAATTATGAATCATTGGACTTGAAATGTTAAGGCCCCTTCTTATATTTCTTACATTTTGATAACAGGAGAAGATCTAGAGCTGTAGTTAAGGCAACTGCTAGAGTTGATAAGTTCTCCAAAAGCCACATAATTGTCTCCATCAATACTTTCTGCTAATTTTGCCAAATTAGGAGAGCAGGTATATTCAAATGGCATCTGTTTCAAACAATTTAAGCATCAATTTGGCGATTTATACAGAGGTGCTGCTTCCTTACTATGTTATCACACAACTAGGTCAAAGCAGTGGAGGTGGCAAGTTGCGATTGGATCCACGTTGATGTGATGGACGACCGGTTTGTGCCAAATATTACAATCGGCCCCCTCGTAGTCGATGCCCTGTCACTGATCTCCCGTTGGATGTGCATTTGGTAACCGATGCTTGAGTTTTTTGTCCTTAAACTATGCAATGCTTCGAATCAACCTTTTCTTAACATTATCAAAGCACGGCAGATGACTGTGGAGCCCGAGCAAAGAGTACCAGACTTCATCAAGGCTGGAGCTGACATAGTTAGTGTTCATTGCGAACTAGCTTCAACCATTCATTTGCATCGTACAGTGAATCAAGTAAGATTTAAACTAGTGTTCTCATTTTATGTATGTTGTGCATTCGTTTTACTTGCTTCTGAAGGGTTGGCAGCGGAAGCATGCATCACATTGATCACATAAAAATTCTGATCTATTTAGCAGATTATTTAGACAAAATCTATTCGCGTAATTATCACGTGTATCATGCTCATAACTTGAATTTAATCATGCTTTAGCGTAATTGAAACCTAAAACATGCTTACTACGGAGTTAGCCAATTTACCTCGTTAATTCTCTAAAGAATCGAAGTTGGCTAGCGCCTTCTCCACGTGAAGATCATGAGTACTAAACCACGGATCTTCTGTCTGGTTCTTCCCGGACTGTACGCTGATATCAGTGTGAGCTGATCTCACCAGAATACTAGAACTTAAATAAAAAAGACGAAAACTACTCATGGGGGAGCTGAAAAATCGTCCCTCGTGTGCAAGGAGAGGGGGACGAAAATTTGGAGAAAAATTAAGTGTATTTTCTGTTTCCTTTATTTTCCTATTTATATTAAGTCACATATTAGGCCCAGTCAGAGATCTATGGAAGAATTTGGATATGACCTCCCCCAATTAGCTTTTTACTAATTAAATTGAACCCACAATTTAATATAAGCTTATATTGGAATACTACGAGCAGCCATTACAGAAGTAATATTGCACTACCCATCCAAATCCGAAATTACAAGTATTCCGGGTTTCCATTTGTTTGTCGTTCATTTCCCGTGCTTAAGATAGAAACGTCCATTAATTAATTAATGTCTGCTATGAACTTAATTAATTAGCATATTATTAACTTCAAGAGTGGACTTAGCAAGAAACGCTTATTTATTATTCATAGAGTAATCAAACTCCACAACTAGCTAGGTTCTGAATAATAAAACCTTGTTTCGAGCTCCTCTTGTGGACGTTATCAAACGAGACTCACCTCGCGGACGATTCAATATAATAGCAATCCTAGCACCGCTAGATATCAATCACCACTACCCAATATACCAGAATTCTTGGGTTGCGAAAAACCCGCACCTTTTGGTAAGTCAAAGTAGTGCATAATCGATACTGTATGCTCAATGCTAACGCACATTGATTAAGAAATTAATTATCAAGACCTCGTCTTTCAGTAGATAGCATAAAGACTCGTCTGACTGTTAGATCCAATTCAGTGCTATACCATACCAATGTCATCTTATTTTAGTAAGACTTAGAAATATGCGGACTGACATTGCAACCTTTCACGATAGGTAGTCTAGGCCTATCTAGGTTGTGAAATTCTTATTTTTCTTTATTCAGAACTGATCGTGTTACCTTAAAGTGGACGGCACCCACAATCGATCTACTAAAACAAAGACTTAGACTTTGTTACGTTACTTATACATTTAAATATGCAATAAACATCCATTAAATGTAAAACATAACAACATTATGGCAAAAATAATCTGTTGCATCCATTGGAAAATAAAATATAGAGTTTTACAGTATTCAATCACCCGAAAGGTGATTTCTAGTATACAAACTCTAACAGCTTCAACATTAGCACCATGACACTGAATATCAAATATTTGAAGTACGTTAAGCCTCTGGTATTTCAGTTCATTCTTCGGAAATGACCTATAGACTGTACATAGAGTAACTAAGACATCATTGGGAAATTTGAGTGAAGCATATTCAATAAGAGTTGTTTTATCTGTCATGTTAATGAAGCTTGTACACTTCTATTTATAACATGTAGATTAAATTTCACATGACCAAATGATAGTCACTCACTTGGTGTTTTTTTTCAGATTCAGAGCTTGGGTGCTAAAGCCGGAGTTGTCCTGAACCCTGGAACTCCATTGAGTACAATAGAGTATGTTCTTGATGGTAAGATTCAGTGTCTCCTTTGAGAATCTGTTATGGCAAGTTGCAAAGAGGATAATGTCAATAAAGAGCCATAACTTGCCATAATAGTAGCTTAAACGACCACCGGATTAGAGCTAACTCAATAAAGAGCCATAACACTGGTTTGAATTTTGAACAGTGCTTAATGGTCACATTCTTAATTCTTAAAAGTCACTTTATTTTTACGAAAACAATTTCACTTTCCCTGTATTTTTGTGTGGCTAGAGGTTGGGAGATGTGAATTTAACACAAATTAATTGAATTTTGAATCTCAGTAGATGGTAGGGTTCTCATACTTGAGCAGTTGAGCTGCTGTCTCCAGCAGTGTGCTCGGTTGAGTGAATTAATGCCTTCTCCTTTTTTTCTTATCTACAGTGATTGATTTAGTTCTGATCATGTCTGTAAATCCCGGGTTTGGTGGGCAAAGCTTCATAGAGAGCCAAGTAAAGAAAATATCAGACTTGAGAAAATTGTGTGCTGAGAAGGTAACTTGAATATGGCTGTTTACTTCCTCCCTTGCTTTCTTGCATGCAATGCTTCTAGATTTCCCTTACTCTTTTAAAACATTTCGTTACAGGGAGTGAACCCGTGGATTGAGGTAGATGGCGGAGTCGGTCCAAAAAATGCTTACAAGGTCACAACACTGTCTCTTTTCTCTTTATCAATTACTACTAAAGATTACGACGAATTCTGTGAAACTTTTCGTTCTCAAAACCATCATATTAGAATCTCGAACTTCCATACACATTCTCATCTTTGAGGAGGATCGATTCAAATGTATATGATCCTGATCTTAGCCCATAAGTTAAGGCTAGATATGGTCTTAAAAATTGAAATTTTCCGTATACCATTGTTTCTCCCTGTCACCTTCTTGTTGTTCCTTGATAGACTATATAATTGGATAGGACTTCATTTGCTTCTGTTTTTTCCTAGTTGGGCCGTTCAATTGAAGCAGTTATTTTGCTTGAGGAAGAATGAACTTATGTGCAATCCATTGAGATTCTTTGAACAGCAAACTCAAGTTTTACCAGTCTACTGAGAAACGAAACGTAGATCCTAGGACATATGAAAATAACTACTGTCTGTAGCTATCTTTTCACTTTTATGTGTTTATTTTAATATCTTGGCACAGGTAATTGAGGCTGGAGCCAACGCGTTGGTTGCTGGCTCAGCTGTGTTCGGAGCTCCTGATTATGCTGAAGGCAAGGATACAGCTGCTTCATCCGGTGTTTATTGAAAAATTGGTACTGAGCGATAAATCTAAATTTCGTTTTTATTGTGTCTGCACTGCAGCTATCAAATGGATCAAAACCAGCAAAAGGCCTGTAGCAGTTGCAGTATAAACTTTCCATTCTCCCTATTTCAAGGTAGGATCTTACTATGTTTTTTGCTTCGAAACTTCTCAATATTGTCGCCTTATTCGCTCTAATCATCTCAGAATTGCACTAGTTTATCGTTTGGAAACGTTACTATCAGCACTAGCATTAGCAATGAGCAATGTGATTTTATACTTTTATATGTTTGCAGACGAGAAGCAGAAGCAGACGACGACCAAATAATTACAACGAGATGAGTGATTTAGATGTATCATGGGAGTAGTGTTTGTAGTATAATTTGAATGAATATGATTTTGAGTTGTAGAAATACATTCTACAATAGCTACTCTGTCCCAAAACTTTCCCTTCTTTACAAAATGTACATTACACCATTGATATTAAAGAAATGAGCTCATTGTTATCCGCTTGGATCAGTTCAAATTGCTAAAACAGCAAAACAAGACACATTCTTTTAAGCCCTCAAATCAAAGAAGTGTAGTGTAAGAAAACACATCAGGCTTGTAACCCTTGATTGCCATTTCATGTAAAAGCCCCAGGTTAGGCTGTATGCCCGTCTCCATCATCTGCGAACAAATCTCGATTCCATGCTCCTTTCTTGCGGTATCCATCAATATGAGTGTTATACCGAGCCAAACGTGTTCTTTTTGCATAATAGCAAGAGGTGGCCTGCATAGACATAGTATGAGCACTTGGCGTTTTCTACTAGCACGCTTCGCCGTCATATAAGGCTCGGGTGTTTGTGGTCCTAGAGAGCGCTTGTGGATATCATGGGTGATGCATTATAATGTTCAACATGATCGTTGAAGATTAAGGGCTCATCGCCCATGAGCCCTTAATCGGGCCAAGGAGGATATAGTCAGCTTGTCAAACTCGTCCACAACAACCGATCCCCCAAATAAAAGTGAGCCGCAACCATTATAAGAATACTTAAGGCGCATGAGTTTTCGCACGATGTCGCTTCCCATGATCTTGTCAAGCATATTTTCGCATGATTTGGTCACACCAACTACGGGTTATAGTTTGATTATGTATTTTTTTACTTAGAATAATGTGTAATTTTAGAAATTTAATTGCATATTTTTTGGCTTTCATTAAATTGCTATTTTATGATTTTAATTAAATTATAAATTTAATTTAATTATGATGTAGGAGTATAAAATAGTGGAATAAATAAATAGTTAAAAATATATGATACTACTGCTATATAATAGAGGTGAAATAAAAATTTACGATATGGAGTAATAAATGATGTAAGAATTAATACACACAAAATCGGCACGTACCTGAGTGAATTTACATTTAGTTCAGATATAAAGAGTCAAAAACCATACTTACAAATTTTCAAGACATATTAATCATTAAAATCACAACTTTCTCGTCGATTTTGTTGTCATGTAAAATATAAATTTCTTAATTTATGAAAAGATTATGATTCAAAGACATAATAATAATATCACTGCATAATTTCTAATTCTGTAGTAATACAGTAGTAGTATTATTTTTATTTTTGATTAATTTTGATAAGCTTCTTTTTTATTTTCTTAGAAATAATCAAAATAAACTGTGATTTTAGAATCCAAAACATATTTTATCATTATACTTTTGATTTATAATCTATATAATTGATTTATCAATTCACTGTATCTGTCGAACACATAATACAATTACTACAACTTTCAAATATTTTACATATGAGCATTGAATGAAATTTGATTTTTCCAAAATAACTCATAACACTATAATAGTAATTAATTAAAACATAAAATTTCACATTATCTAAATGTAGGGTACAAGTAAGGGATAATTCTTTGTGTAGTAGTGTAGGGGCATAACAGTAACACCACATGCATCCTTGTTTCGTGTGACTCTTTCACACGTATTCCATTTTCTCTCTAAAACCCAAAATCCTTAATCCTTCTTCCTCTATGAGATATACTCATGCTCGTAATAGTTGATACATCATCTTCCCTTTCCCTCCAAACAACCTAAATCAGTGAACAAAATGGCCGAAGAAAGCTCCGAGATAGTCTTCTTCGACGTGGAGACAACGATCCCCACCCGAACGGGGCAGGGATACGCCCTTTTGGAATTCGGAGCCATTGTGGTTTGCCCCATGAGGATGGTGGAGCTCCGGAGCTACTCCACCCTTATCCGACCCGCTGACCCCTCGCTAATCACCTCCCTCTCCGTCCGCTGCAATGGCATCACCAAGGACACCCTCGTCCCTGCTCCGAATTTCGCTGATGTCGCAGATCAAGTGTACGACCTGCTGCACGGTAATTTCTCGTTTTTCTCCGGAATTAGGGATTCAGCGGTGTGTTTTAAGTATGAGAAGCTGTGTTCCACTTGATTGGATTTTTTGCGTCATTTGCTATTGCCGTTTGTTATAATTGCGGCTCAATTTGAGAAATAGGGTTTATGTTTATTGGTAAAGGAGTTATACGTGATTTTGTGCATTCGATGAATCATGAAATAATCTCAAAGATGAATGGGGTATTAATTCATTTGATTGGAATTTGTGGTCAGTGATAATTTATTGGTGATAATTTATTGTTCTGACTAAGTCTTAACAAATTTTCAGTGGTTTAGTTGATTTACAACGGATTGGTTTTATTCACTTTTTTTTTCTTCAGATTTTTGAGTTCTGATAATATTGTACTATTTCAATGTTGTGCACACCAGGAAGAATATGGGCTGGCCATAACATATTGCGTTTTGATTGTCCTCGTGTACGAGAGGCGTTTTCCGAGATAAACAGGCCAGCTCCAGAGCCTAAAGGAGCTATAGATACGCTACAACTGCTAACACAAAAGTTTGGAAGAAGAGCTGGTGATATGAAGGTATATACTTACTATAGTCGGAACTGTTAGAGCTTCCATCATCATTCGAAAAGATAAATCTTAGCTTTTGTTTTAAAATACACATCAGAGCAATTCTTTTACATAGAAAATCAAGCATAATTTGTTTTTATGTATGCTTGTCAAGTTCTTTTTTCCCTTTTCCATTTGCTGAAGAGAGGAAAACCAAGGATTGTTAGCCAATATTTGCTACAGGAACCCCATATTGATTTTGGTTCTGTACTAGTCGGCCTCATACATCATAATATAGCTAAAATTTAATTTTAGGTGCATGCTTCATATGTTAATTGAGTAATGATACTGAGATTTGCTTTCAGATGGCAACTCTTGCATCATATTTTGGGCTTGGAAAGCAAACACATAGGTGAGTGTGATCTCTTTATTTTCGTGTCATGTTCTTACCCGTTACTTTAATGATCAATGGATTTATCTATCTGAGATGCAAATGCTTTTATTTGTCTTAAAATGTTATTCAACACTATATTACTATAATTTGTGGCATGTTTGATAACTACCTATTCATTTGATTATGCACAACGAGATTTCTCTTTTTTTAAAAAAAAATTTCAAGATCGTAGAGATTTGCGATTTTGTCTCTCTGTTGAAATTTTACTTTGCTGACAATTTGATGCTATTCTCCAGGAGTCTGGATGATGTACGCATGAATCTTGAAGTCCTTAAGTACTGTGCAACAGTCCTGTTTTTGGTAATTTCTCAAATTTGTAGCTTTTATGGGGATTCTCGAGCTCTGTGGAATGAGCTTTATTGTCTATTATTTTTACACCATTCGGCTGCATCTTTTTCCACATAAAATGAGATTATCCAATGGCATCATTTATTATTCTTCTGAAGAGTTGGTAAAGGGAAATATGGTGATAGCTGGAAGGTTGTGTTTTGCTAATTTGTGTGTAACTACGAACTGGAATTTCGTCACCCAAAAACACGAGTTCTACTTTTATGAAATGATTTTTACAAGAGGCCCATTCTTTTCCGTATCAGCTTGTTTACGTGACAATGTGAGGGCTAAAATGCTACGTCCCATTAAAATATGTGCACTTTCAATTTTCGTCCGTCCCACAAAAATATGTGCATTCCATTTTTGGAAAGTTTTATCAATTTAATAATGTAGGTCCCACTATCCACTAATACTACTTTAACTACCATTCTTCTTATCTTTCTTACTTTATCATACCATTCTCCTCTCTCTCTTACTTTACCAATTTGTCTTCATTCCCGTGCCATACTCATTGCCCATATTTTTATGGGACGGAGGGAGTATTTCTTAAAGTGGTGATTACGACAGATTTAGTCTCACACCAATAGTTTTGTAATATGAAATGGAAACTTGCTTCCTTTTGTCAAACTCTAACTGAGCAATTCATCTACTCTCCCCATATCCTGCTTTAGTTCTTTTTTGAAGCTGTCAAATGTTCGATAGAAGTGTTGAATCAGCTATGATATTGGCCTTTCACTTTGCCGCAGGAATCCACCCTTCCAGACATATTAATTGAGAACAGCGAGGTTTTTCCCAATGCGACCACAAGAAGACGAACTAATGGAAAAAATTCCACACAGCAGATTGGGAAGGATGAAATTATCAAACCACCTAGCGACAGGTTTTCATGTCCATCAACATCGTCGCCATCTCCAATGAAGATTGAATTTCCATCAACATTATCTCCATTCTCAGTAGATATGCTTAAGGCGTGTACGGTTGGTCAAGCGAATGTGTCAGCTGAACCCAGTGCAGCCGGTGCTGGTCCATTTGACTTGGGCGGTATGCGTGCTGGAATGGAAGAGCCTCTTCCTGAGGACAGTATGGAAGAAGAAGAAGAAGAAGAAGAAGAAGAAGAAGAAGAAGAAGATAAAGCTGCTATACCATCTCAAGAGTCTTCAACTTCAGTAGTGGATGGATGTTTCGACAGCTTTAATGACTTCTTGGAGCCTGATGGTGTTTCAATACCTTCAATATCTGTTACTCTTGCACCTTTTTACCCTGGAATTCAAAGAATACAAATATTACACCAAAACTTCCCATTGCAACTTAAATGTGCAAGCTTGAAAGTTCGTTTTGGGATCAGCACGAAGTTTGTTGATCATTCTGGTCGGCCACGTTTGAATTTTGTTGTGGATGCATCACCAAAGTTGTGCAATATTCTAGATGGAGCTGATAGGCTAGCGCAGAAGCTTTCGACTGATTCTGGTAGCTCCTCTGAGTGGCATCATGTAGTAGCTAGGAAGCAAGGGTTCTTCAACTCTCCCACTGTCCGATTGCAGTAAGTTCTTTCCCCTTTTCTTTCTAGACCAAGAAAGGAATGATGTAACTGTCAAAATAGAAGATAACTGAATGTTGTCGCTTTTGATTAATGCTGGGATAGAATTGAATATCTAACTTTACTTTATGCTACGCAGCGTACCCACTTTAGCAGACGGTGAAATCAACCGATGGACAACAGAGATATACCAGAAGGAGATTTCAACCACACACAAGCTTGTGTTTAGCAGATACGATGTTGCTGGACTGAATTCGTTGTTCACTCCGGGGCATGTTGTTGATGCCTATTTCGCTTTGGTTGCCTACGACTTTCAGCAAAATGCCGGCATCCGATTAGTGGCAAAAAAACTGATTGTTCATCCAAGTTCATGATAATTGCTAGTTTGATAGCGCCCTAACTGCTGGATAGGATACCCTTTGGATAGTCATATAAGAACTCAGTACTGATGATGCAAATGAAGTCATTTTATACTAATACATTTCTCTTAGAAAGTTATTTATTTGTAATCAAGATTCAACTTACAAGTTTTATAGTGTTAAATACTTTCATCTGAGTAGCATTTCTTGTATTTTAACATTTCATCAGGAACAAAAGGAATTACATACAATGTTCGTGACTTTCCAGTGTCTTGCCTTTCAATTGATCGAAGCGTTATCATATTACAGTTACCATAATATTTTGAGATGCAAATTAAGTCCAACAAAATCAAGAAAGCGACAATCACACATCATAAAAAATGGTGTATTTTAAGACATCCACATTTGGGAGTGGAAAAATAAAACAGGATGTCCAATCATCAGAGCTGACGATCTAATGGATCAGCTTGAAGTAAAGAACGAGAAGAATTGCAATAATCAAGACTGCAATAACTGTTCCAATCATCCACTTATTTCTGTTCATCCTTCTTGACATGTTGGTGAGAATCTTTTTGCTCCGGCCTATGTTGTCATCCACCCCGTGAAGCTGCAGAACATAACTCCGTCAATAAATCAATCTTTTGAACTCAAACAGTATCACGCTTCATCGCTTACTGCTGAAGGTATGTGACGAGAATGAATCTTATAGTACTCCACTAATTATTCATGTTAGTAGCAGAATTGAACCTTATGTGAAGATTTTGGCTCAGCAAAACTATATCAAAATGGACAATTCTTGAGAGTTGAAACCACAACATTAGAAGCTAAAGAGAGTAAAACCTACAGTGCCATGTGCATGCAGAAGTGATTGACGTTGTTGATGCAGATCTTGAAGAATTGAGACACCAAGCTCCTCAGTTTCGAGCATTGTTTTTCTACTTTCTCTGACCCTTTCGCCTGTCTTATTTAGTCTTTCAGTTGACATCAACAGCCTTGCTCTTTGATCAGCTGATACCTGCACAAAGGGTATACTTGAAACTTTTCAATAAATAATGCTATGCAAAATTTGGGCCAGTAACTGATCATACACTATGCAATAATAATAGAAGTATCTCTTGCACGAAAAAAGAACAGAAAAATGAAACTGTTCCAGTCTTTATTTTGTAAAACTTAAAAAATTGAAATTTCACAAACTCTTGCTTAGATTTTCTAATGTTGTTTTATCCCAGTGACAAGAACTCATTTATTATGGAGTGCATAGAATGAACTCGACTCTCACGCCCACAAACCACATGTGAAGAGCAAACTTCACTAGGCAAGCCTGCTACAAGAATCAAGATCAACTAAAGAAGTATTAGCAAGGGAGTAGAGTTTGAGCCCTACAACTGCTGCCATCACTTGCCCCAAAATCTTAGTTACCCATGAGGGGCATCAAAGGAAACTTCCCAATATGAAAAGTTAATCAAAACGAAAGTTTCCAATTATTAGGGATTACTCTTGGAAAGCCAAATACAAATGCAACTGAACTATATGATTTATTGATAATTTCTGTTTAACAGGATGTCTCAAATTGTAAATGAACAATCATCCAGCATAAAGTATCATTTCTGCAATAAGAATAGGAAAAAAGGAGACAATACCGCCATTGTATCTGTCAATCCAGATTCCAACAACTCATCCCTTGCAGCTTGATTGGCATTAGCTGATGTGATTCTCTTAACTTCTGATTTCAAATTGTTCAAATCATTTTTATATTCTCTTAGTTTGGCAAGAAGCATGGCCTTCACACTCGGTGGCAAGCTCCTAGCTTCAAGATCCATTTTACGTATCTAGACAGTAAGCTCAAAGTGTAAGTTTACATTTTAAGAAGTCATTATATGTCATTTTTACTTGTTTGAAATACAATACCAATGACTCAGCATCCCCCAATCGTGTCTGTATTTCAAATACTTTCTGTTTCTTTTGTTCTGCATCAACAACGGGGTTGTGTATTCAGCAAAACAGCAGTGCACAAATGCAGACAAATACATAAATACATGAAGAACTCTGTTAATAAACGTTTCTCATGACTCGTGAGCTATCAGTTCAATTCTATCTGCTGCTCTTAAGTACATAAAGTCCAAAGTTATGGTGTTCGTGTATAAATTCCTCCAGCTGTTTAAACTTGATTGCAGTATGCAGTATTGATGAATCGGCGAATTTCTGATGTTTGTGAATGCAGGAAAAATACAGATCACGACACAAATGATTTTACGTGGTTCGATTTACCGAGGTAAATCTACGTCCACGGGACGAAAAGAGGGCAGAGTTGTATTGCTTGATCTGTTTTTTACAGCTTACAAATACAAACTTGCTATTTGATATTTTATCTCTAGAGAGCGAGAGAGAGAGAGCACCCCATCTATCTGATCTAAGTTCTATTTATACATTGAACTAAGATCGTGGCTTGCATCACCACTAATGATGGTTGTGGATGTCGTGGAGGTCATGCGATCCTGCATGGGCCCACTATCCTGCATGAGTTAATGGCTGCTTGACACCACTAAATAGATCGTGGGTGTAGTGGAGATCGTGGAGGTTCTGACATGAGTTGACTATCTCCCAGTTCGGTCAAATACTGAGACCGAACTGCTGAACTATTGCCGAGCAGCTTTTGCCGGTCTAAGAGTAGAGCTTGATTGGTCGGCTTTTACCGAGCTGTAGGCTGGGGCCGAACTCTTTGGTAATGCCGATCTGATACTCTTCCTTGGGCTTTGGGCTGATGGGCCGTCACTGCTGTTGGGCTTGTTTAGTCCGTACTCCATCACTACCCCCCCCGAAAAGCGAAGTGAATCACTTCGGCGAAGCGAGTCACTTCGGCATCCTGGATAAAGGTACGGGGTAAGTTGATGTTTGTCTTTGGTCTGATGAAATAAACATCTTTGACCGGACTCGTCTTTGGTCTGATGAAATAAACATCTTTGACCGGACTCGTCTTTGGTCTGATGAAATAAACATCTTTGACCGGACTCGTCTTTGGTCTGATGAAATAAACATCTTTGACCGGACTCGTCTTTGGTCTGATGAAATAAACATCTTTGACCGGACTCGTCTTTGGTCGGATGAAATAAACATCTTTGACCGGACTCGTCTTTGGTCGGATGAAATAAACATCTTTGACCGGACTCGTCTTTGGTCGGATGAAATAAACATCTTTGACCGGACTCGTCTTTGGTCTGATGAAATAAACATCTTTGACCGGACTCGTCTTTGGTCTGATGAAATAAACACCTTTGACCGGACTCGTCTTTGGTCGGATGAAATAAACATCTTTGACCGGACTCGTCTTTGGTCTGATGAAATAAACATCTTTGACCGGACTCGTCTTTGGTCTGATGAAATAAACACCTTTGACCGGACTCGTCTTTGGTCGGATGAAATAAACATCTTTGACCGGACTCGTCTTTGGTCGGATGAAATAAACATCTTTGACCGGACTCGTCTTTGGTCTGATGAAATAAACATCTTTGACCGGACTCGTCTTTGGTCTGATGAAATAAACATCTTTGACCGGACTCGTCTTTGGTCTGATGAAATAAACATCTTTGACCGGACTCGTCTTTGGTCTGATGAAATAAACATCTTTGACCGGACTCGTCTTTGGTCTGATGAAATAAACATCTTTGACCGGACTCGTCTTTGGTCCTAATTTGGCGAGTTTTATCGCTGGGATCGAACTTTCCCTTGTCCTAATTCGGCGAGTTTTATCGCGTGGATCGGACTTTCCCTTGTCCTAATTCAGGCAAGTTTTATCGCGTGAATCGGACTTTTGTTGCAGCTCGTTTCAGACGAAGTGCTTGATTCTTAAGCTGAATTGTGGTCTTGTATCCTCTTTAGAAGCTTGGACTTCACAATCGTTAGCTTGCAGCTCGTTTCAGACGAACTGCTTGTTTAAGCCGAATTGTGGTCTTGTATCCTCTTTAGAAGCTTGGACTCACAATCGTTAGCTTGCAGCTCGTTTCAGACGAACTGCTTGTTTAAGCCGAATTGCGGTCTTGTATCCTCTTTAGAAGCTTGGACTCACAATCGTTAGCTTGCAGCTCGTTTCAGACGAACTGCTTGTTTAAGCCGAATTGCGGTCTTGTATCCTCTTTAGAAGCTTGGACTCACAATCGTTAGCTTGCAGCTCGTTTCAGACGAACTGCTTGTTTAAGCCGAATTGCGGTCTTGTATCCTCTTTAGAAGCTTGGACTCACAATCGTTAGCTTGCAGCTCGTTTCAGACGAACTGCTTGTTTAAGCCGAATTGTGGTCTTGTATCCTCTTTAGAAGCTTGGACTTCACAATCGTTGGCTTATTGCAGTTCGTTTCAGACGAGCTGCTTGTTTAAGCTGAATTGTGGTCTTGTATCTTCTGTAGAAGCTTGGACTTCACAATCGTTGGCTTATTGCAGTTCGTTTCAGACGAACTGACATCTCTTCGGTACGGAGGAGATGGAGTTCTCCTGTGGTTCCGGTACCGAGGAGGAACAGGAACATGTCGGGGTTGAGGATTCTTCTTTCCGGAAGACACGGCACTACTGCGGTAGTGACTTTCATGTCTGGAGGAGGAAGGAGAATCCACCCTTTTCGTCTTCGGCTCTTGGCTCTTTTGCAGGAAGGCTAAGAACTCATCCTGCTTCTCAGCCAAGAACAGCTTGACAGCCTCATTCAAATCAGGCTGCTGGGAAGACTCGGTGTGTGGACCTTTTGAGCGGCTTGTTCCTTCTCCGTGAGAACTGGAAGTAGATTTTTCACGAGGCTGCTTTCCAGGCCTATGGGCTGCTGGATTAGCTTCCTCATGGTTATCACGGACGGAGGCACGGGTGTTATGTGATCTGGTATGCATTTTTTTGGTAGAAGAGGATCAAAAACTCGCTTTATCACAAATTTGGTTCTCTGTTTCCCACAGACGGCGCCAGTGATGAATCGGCGAATTTCTGATGTTTGTGAATGCAGGAAAAATACAGATCACGACACAAATGATTTTACGTGGTTCGATTTACCGAGGTAAATCTACGTCCACGGGACGAAAAGAGGGCAGAGTTGTATTGCTTGATCTGTTTTTACAGCTTACAAATACAAACTTGCTATTTGATATTTTATCTCTAGAGAGCAGAGCACCCCATCTATCTGATCTAAGTTCTATTTATACATTGAACTAAGATCGTGGCTTGCATCACCACTAATGATGGTTGTGGATGTCGTGGAGGTCATGCGATCCTGCATGGGCCCACTATCCTGCATGAGTTAATGGCTGCTTGACACCACTAAATAGATCGTGGGTGTAGTGGAGATCGTGGAGGTTCTGACATGAGTTGACTATCTCCCAGTTCGGTCAAATACTGAGACCGAACTGCTGAACTATTGCCGAGCAGCTTTTGCCGGTCTGAGAGTAGAGCTTGATTGGTCGGCTTTTACCGAGCTGTAGGCTGGGGCCGAACTCTTTGGTAATGCCGATCTGATACTCTTCCTTGGGCTTTGGGCTGATGGGCCGTCACTGCTGTTGGGCTTGTTTAGTCCGTACTCCATCAAGTATCATACTATCAGTTAACAAGTTAAGAAAGCAAGTCCAAGTTCCTGGTCTAATCTTAGCACCAATGTCAAAATTAATTCTCTTACAATTGGGATGCCAAATTGAAAAACCTAATGTCAAGAACATATAATTGAATAGTGAACTTAATTCAGCTACTGCAGTCGAATCAAAAACTCCACATTGAATAACAAAATGTATAAAATAGCACAGTCGCCTCACCTCCATCAAGGAGACTTGCTGAAGTAATCTTTTTGGATAGGTTAGCAGACAGCTCGCAGTACTGCCGCTCATAACCTTCGAACGCTTGACTCATCTGAATCAACGCTAGTATGTTAGAAACTACTGCAACAAGGAATATAAAAACAACCGAAAATTCAGAACGCAATAGATGAAATTGTGAGAGGATCAGAGAACAAAGTCCACGCACCTTGAAATTGAACGGATCGGCGTAGATCGGGATGCCGAGAATGATCTGATTTGATCGAACAACCGCCGCGTTGAAAAGGCCTTTAGGTGTGTAGTCGGAATGTGGTGTGAACGGATGATTGGTGACAATACTTTCAGTAAATGAAAGTTTCCAATTACCGTTTACAGCAATCGAAACAACGAATACGCGTAAACTAAACTTTGACTATAATTTTGGGATTGCCACCACTCCAAAAATCACGCCATTACTGATTTATGCATCCCATCATTGTCGGATTAAACTAGAATTGACACACAGCAATTTTCAATTATGTGTTCAATCACAGATTCACAGCTGTTAGGGCATCCACAGTGGTTTTCGCCCAGCCATAGCCTAGCCACAAACTCTTCCTGCCACATCATCAGCACTAAAAATCCTCATGTCACATCATCAAAACAAGCAAATAGCCCAGCCATAGCCCAGCCACATCATTCAAAATTATATAAAACAAATAATGAACAATCACACAAAATACGGAATTAAATTTACGCCACAGATATGGGAAAATGCAACAATTTTATTTAAATTTATAATAAATTACATTTTAAAAAATTACATAAATTTAAATAAAAACTAACGTCTTGCAATCCTCCGCGCCCATAACTCTTCAATTAAATCCTTTTGGGGTCGAATATGAGCATCCGTCTGACGCATGTCGGTATGTGCTTGAAGGAGGGCTTCTTCATCGTGAGGTACTCCACCTCGTACGTTGGCGGCGGCGACGCCGTGGCTTGGACCGGCTTCATTATCGTCGTTGGCCCAATCAGTCAGTTGTACACCTTCATCTTCGACAATCATGTTGTGCATGATAATACAAGCGTACATCATATCAGCAATGCAGTCAACATGCCACAAACACGTTGGACCCCTAACCGCCGCCCATCGAGACTGGAGCACACCAAATGCGCGCTCCACGTCCTTGCGTGCCGACTCCTGCCGTGCCGCAAAGTAGGCCTTCCTCTCATCTGATGCGATCGGATCGTCTTCACAAACACGGGCCACCTAGGGTATATCCCATCGGCCAAGTAGTAGCTCATATCATGCCGGTTGCCGTTGGTGACAAAACTGATGGCCGGCCCGACGCCCTGGCACTGCTCGTTGAAAAGGGGCGACGAGTTGAGGACGTTGAGGTCGTTGTTCGACCCAGCTATCCCAAAATACGTATGCCAAATCCACAGCCGGTAATCAGCTACGGCCTCGAGGATCATCGTGGGATTCTTTCCCTTATAGCCGGTCGTGTAGAACCCCTTCCAGGAAGTGGGACAGTTCTTCCACTCCCAATGCATACAATCTATGCTGCCTAACATTCCCGGGAACCCATGCTTCTCCCCGTGCATCTGCATCAGATCCTGACAGTCTTGGGGGGTAGGGCTTCGAAGGTACTGATCACTAAATATTTCAATCACGCCCTCACAGAAATACTTCATACATTCCAGGGAAGTCGTCTCACCGATGTGGAGGTACTCGTCCCACATGTCTGCCGCGCCTCCGTAGGCCAACTGCCGGATTGCCGCAGTGCACTTTTGAATAGGTGTGTGGCCGGGTCTGCCAGCAGCATCGTGCCTGAAGCGGAAATACATATATCGCTGCTCCAAGGCGTTAACAATACGCATAAACAGGGCTCTGCTCATCCTAAAACGTCGCCTGAAAAGGTTGGCGTTGAACCGCGGCTCCTCTGCGAAATAGTCTTCGTATAGGCTCTGATGTGCAACTACGTGATCACGATCAATCACTTGTCGGCGATGGACAACTGCCCGAGGTCGAGGTACCGCCGGCTGCAAGGCGCTTTGCATCCATTGGTCTATCCCGCGGTTGGTATATGCCTCAAGCGCTTCGGCCATTCGACGTTCGTACTCCTCAGCGTCCCCCCCACTACCTCCACTACTACCACTCGCGTTACTCATTTCTCGGTGTTGATCTTGTACAGAAATTAAGATAGAGAGAGTACTCGTTAATACAAGTGGTGCGAATGAAAATGAAGTGCAAATCGCGTATATATAGTGTTTCGAAAAAGAAAAAAAAAACCGCTGGGCGGATCGCCCAGCGCATAGCCCAGCGGTTTTTGACCGCCTAGCGCTAGGCGAAATTCATTTCCGAAAAACCGCTCGGCGGTTTTCGGCTCCTGCAATGGTTTGCCTAGCAACCGCCTATCGCCGGCGCTCGGCTAGGCGGTGCGCTGGCGCCATTGTGGATGCTCTTACTAACTCGTTAAATCCAAAACTCATGTTATTTTCCGTGAACTTCAAAAAAAATTCTATTCAGATCGAATTGAGAAAATTGTTCATTCAAAAGTTGTGATTCTTAAAGACCATTTTCTAAATTCGTCCAAAGTTTTACTTTTTTAAAACTAGTGTCCCTTAATATTAACAAAAAAATTATACTCATATAATTGGATTTAATCCAATGCAATATATTTCTGACCCTAGAAAACAAAATAATCCAAAAACACATTGGGGAAGTTGAATTACTATCATCAAAATGTTGAGTTTAACCTAATATGTCAATAAAAAGTTGTCACTAATATCTTACCAACCCAACTACTCGTCTACTAATATGTTTTCAACAACCAATCTTTCAATGTTTCTGGATTTTACATATTACATTGAATTGAACAACAATAATTCAGTTCATTTAAGGTCCGGTCCATGCTCATGTTAAACAAAATGTGTATTGAATATAATAATATAGATAAGAAAGATATGGAGAGTGTGAGAAGAGTAAATAAATGGCCACACATGGAATGATCCCCACACAATTCGGCCACACCTAACACTATTATATTTTTCAAATCACTTGTCATTTGCATCTACTGTGTGCAAAGCCTGGTCACATTTTCCATACTACTATTACCTTCAATATTCCAATCTACTACCGTCGATTTGGCCTCGGATTGGATCGACGGTTTCATTTTTTAGAAATATAACCACTTTTCATCGGCAAAATATGAACGGTCGATTTGGCCTTGGATTCCGATCACATGGTTATCATTTCACCGTCGAATTCAGCAGCCCTCACAGGTAACCTAACCACGAAATTCAGAAAACACTCGAAACAAAAATGGTGAAAAACAAACTTCACACAGACGCGTGAAATCCAGCCCATAGATAGCGCCTTTGTCGCCTTAATTAACCATCGTCGTCGTATTTTTAATTTATTATAATTAATTTTCCAAGTGACCCACTAATTATCATTAAAAAATCCAAAACCTCGCATTAAATTAATCTAAGATGCCACCAAAAAAGAAAAGAAGAAAGAAAATCGCAGTCGGTGCTTTGCTTGCTTGCTTCCTTCTTCGTCTCCACTTCCTCTTCTCCACATTCATCCCATTTTTTTCCTCTAAAGTGAGGGGAGAGGAATATCGAGGTGGGAAATGTGTGCATACTAAATTTTCTGAATCGTGGACGACTTGCTAAGCCCACACTCTTCCTGCTTATAAACCCTACCTTTTTCTCACTTTAGCAGCTTGAATCCGAGTAGATGGGATCGGAGGGAGCTTTCTCCGCTCAGAAGCGGAGCTCCGGCGCCCTACCGACGGCGAACGCCGCTGTGAACGGAGGAGCGCGGGGCCGTGCCGCAGCTCTGCTGCCTCGGGGGCGGCAGATGCACAAGACGTTCAACAACATCAAGATCACAATCCTCTGCGGCTTCGTCACGATTCTGGTGCTGCGAGGCACGATTGGGCTCGGGAACCTCGTCTCCTCCGAAGCCGACGCGGAGAATCAGCATCTGACTAAGGAAACGGATAAGATCCTCGATGAGATCCGATCCGACAAGGATCCGAGCGACCCGGACGAGGCGCCTGTGCGATATCTCAGCCTCAATGATACCTTCAGCTTAGGGCCGAGGATCAGCACTTGGGACGAAGATCGCAAGGTATGGCTTGAGAAAAACCACCAATTTCCGAGTTATGTTAAGGGAAAACCTAGGATTCTGCTTGTGACTGGTTCGCAGCCGGCGCCTTGTGACAATGCGATTGGTGATCATTACTTGCTGAAGTCTCTGAAAAACAAGATTGATTACTGTAGGATTCATGGAATTGAGATCCTGTATAATATGGCTCATTTGGATAAGGAAATGGCCGGGTTTTGGGCGAAATTGCCGCTGCTGCGGCGGTTGATGTTGTCGCATCCAGATGTGGAGTGGATTTGGTGGATGGATAGTGATGCTATGTTTACGGATATGGTGTTTGATATTCCTATTGCCAAGTATAAGGATTATAACATGGTCATCCATGGCTTTCCTGATTTGTTGTTCAATCAGAAGTCGTGGATTGCGTTGAACACAGGAAGTTTCCTGTTCCGGAACTGCCAGTGGTCGTTGGATTTGTTGGATGCTTGGGCCCCTATGGGACCCAAGGGCCCGATGCGTGAGGAGGCTGGAAAGATCTTGACGGCCTATCTGAAGGGGCGTCCGGCCTTTGAGGCCGATGACCAGTCTGCTTTGATATACTTGTTGCTTTCGCAGAAGCAGTGGCTGAGCAAGGTGTTTGTGGAGAACTCCTTTTACTTGCACGGATTTTGGGAGAGTTTGGTGGATAGGTATGAGGAGATGATTGAGAAGAACCACCCGGGAATGGGAGATGAGAGGTGGCCGCTGGTGACGCATTTTGTGGGCTGCAAGCCCTGTAGTAAATCTGGAGATTATTCAGTGGAGAGGTGTTTGAGGGGTATGGAGAGAGCTTTCAACTTTGCAGATAATCAAGTTCTCAACTTGTATGGGTTAAGGCATAAGGGATTGGTTAGCCCAAATCTAAAGCGGATCAGGAATGAAACGGCTGCTCCTTTGGTGAATGTAGATCAGTTTGATATTCGGCATGCAGCTGCTCACCACACCACTGAACCTCGGAGCTAGCTATCCCGCCGGAACCTTTGAGAACATCTTGCAGGTAAATTACTACTTGGCTTTTGAGTTTGATGACCGTCTCTGATTTGGTTACTTGCTTGATTTGGTTATATTTACTGATCTTGGAACTGTTGTATTGGGGTACTTGATTTGGAATTCATTCAACTATTACTCTATCTTGAATTCATAATGAGTTTGGTTTATAAATTGTAGATCGTGCTTTTAACCTTGTGCTGCTATTTATTGCTACCAGATCATGTGTTCGCAACCTAATGATTGCAATCTCTTTAGTTCTATCATCCATTACCTTAATGTTGAAAAAACAATTTCATTGAAAGTTTGAATTGGTTCAAAATCTTAGTTACTGTCAACTTTCAACTGTGATCTGCTTAGGCTATACTGATAAACTTTACCCCACCAACCTAAGATTAATTAATTGATAATGCCTGTGATTTGCTCCATTTTTTGTTGTGAAGAGTGGACACTTAATTCCTAGGCTTCAATTCATTTCCCCTGATTTTGTTATTACTATTTACCTGTATAAACAGGAACTTGACTTCAATTTACCTTACTACTCCGCTTTCCTACAATTTAAACTACATATCTCTACTTGCTCTAGTTTCCAACCTATAGTCATCCTTTGCTATCAGACTCTACCAGCCTCATACATGATACATTTATTAGGAAAAGTACTCTGCTGTCACTAATGTTTAATATACATTGATTTAAAGTTAATATAATTTATCCAAAAAAACTAAATAAAATTGATTGATTCAATGCTAACTTTTTTCTTGCTATCCAAAGCAGGTAACTAACTGTAAACATATTTTGCATCCCAACTTATGTCAGATTGAAGGAATATAAAGAAAGTAAGGTGACACAAAAAGTATATTCTATGTGTGGGAGATATAACATACAAGTCCACATTATATTTATTTTCATCATGTATTTATTATATTTGTCTCAGTTCACTATACATTAATTTCTCTCAGCCTTCATCATATTTAATATTTCCATCATGCAAGTTGACATCTTTGTAGTGTGTGATTTGAAATTTGCTCGACACTCTGCCTTGTGATAAATGTGATGTAACTGGAAATTTTATCGAATAACTCTATGATGGTGAATTGTTGTTGATATTGTTCTGTTGTAGTTTACAGCTTCCATTAACAGGGGAGGGATCAAAGACATTGTGAGTTCATGAACATAGGGAGGTGGTGCTGGATGTACTGTTCTGTAAAGCCAGAAAACATGGAGAGAAAAAAACCTTTGTGATAGTTTTTTTTGTTTTTTGGGGTTGATTAAAATAGCTGTTGTTTAAGTTTTAGCCTTTTTCATTGGTTTAGGTTAAAATTTGGGTTCTAATTCGATCACGTGTACTAGTATTACACATTATGAAATGTTTGTTATAAAGAGAGCACATTTATTTAACTGGCAGAAGTTGCTAGTTCTACAAATTCAAAGATTGGTTTCTTTTTACGAGTATAATATGATTGCCGTGTTTGTTACATTATTCTCAGATTCTATAAAGTAATTTGAATAAATGAGACAACAATTTGTACAAATAAACCCGTAGCGATTTAGCACAATGTCCTAACCCTAATCCTAATTGAAAAATAGAGTTAATCACGTCAAACTGTTCATGCAAACAGAAACATTTTTATTTATTTATTTTGTGTTATAAATAGAAATAATGTAAAAAGGCATGAAATTTTAATTTTAATTCGAGCATATCTCTTCCCTTATCTCGCAAAGATTTGGTTTAAAAAATAATACTAGTACTAATCCGTTTTTAAAGAGGTATATTATGTGAACTCATTCAACTTTAATTTATCGTGTTTGTATCATGTGGTTTATGTGGAGTAGAAAGTTGGAAGGTGAAGGAAAAATGAATCAAGATTTGTGGGGAGAGCTGCCCTCAGAAATTGTCATCGGCATCCTATCGAGACTCTCTCTTAGAAACATCGCAATTTGCAAATGCGTTTCCAAGTCATGGCTCAATTTGATTGAGAGTGGCGATTTTCTCAACTTAGGTCTTTCTAAATCCGCTCCCGCCCTAGTTGTCTTGATTCACGACGAGGATTCAAATTGGATTACTGTTTTCAAATTGGACGACTCCATTCCCTTGACGACTTCAAATTGGTTTAATTTTTCTAAATTGGAAGCCGAGCACAAGCACGATCCAATCACCAAGTTTAATTTGCCCCAAGCAACATCACCAGTACTGTTAAAGTATCGGTAGAATCGATATATTATTTCTCAATGAATTTACATTATACACATAGCATCAATATATAGGGCTAAGGACTCATCTATATGGTAAACCTAATTAACATAATTACATTGATTCCAAATCTCCTATACTTGGTAAAGATTGATTCTCGTATATCTTTTCCCTGATTCGGTGCATTCTTCTCCAACACTCCCCCTCAAGTTAAGCGACGGGGTTACCGATGCTCAACTTGCACAATACTTCCCGAAATAGTTTCGAGTTCACTGCCTTTGTAAGGATGTCCGCCAACTGATCTTCGGACTTGACAAATGGCATCTCCACTATCTTTGCTTCAATGTTCTCCTTTATGAAGTGTCTGTCAACTTCAACATGTTTGGTTCGATCATGCTGAACCGGGTTCTCAGAAATGCTGATGGCTGCCTTGTTATCGCAAAACAATTTGCAGGTCTTCGATGAGTCCATGCCCAATTCTTTCATAATCCTCCTTAGCCATAGTAGCTCGGTCAATCCACTTTTGATTCCGCGAAACTATGCCTCCGCGCTAGAGAGTGCTACCACCTTCTGCTTCTTACTTCTCCATGTCACAAGATTACCTCCAATAAAGGTGAAGTATCCTGCGGTTGACTTTCTATCATTCGGATTTCCTGCCCAATCCGCATCAGTAAACCCATGTATCTCCAAGTTCCCGTGTTTTTCAAACAGAAGTCCATGATCTGCCGTCCCCTTTAAGTATCGGACGATTCTTAATGCTGCATCCCAGTGCTCTTCTTGTGGTGCATGCATAAACTGACTTACAACTCCCACAGCATAAGCAATATCTGGCCTAGTGTGTGATAGATAAATCAATTTTCCAACCAACCTCTGATATCTCCCCCTGTCGGCAAGTCTTGCGTTTTCCTTCATTTGTAACCCATGATTTTGGACCATTGGAGTGTCCGCGGGTTTACAGTCCACCATTCCCACTTCTGCCAATAGGTCGAGGACGTACTTTCTCTGATTTATGAAGATCCCCTTCTTCGATCTTAGCACTTCTATCCCCAGGAAGTATTTAAGGAGTCCTAGATCCTTCATCTCGAATTTATTGAACAAGTTCTTCCTTAACTCGATCATTTCTTCTGTATCATCTCCAGTGATAATCATGTCATCTACATATATGATTAGACACGTAATTTTACCTCCTTTCTTCTTAATGAACAATGTGTGATCGGAATTACTCTGCTTATATCCATACTTCTTCATCACCTCCGTGAATCTCCCGAACCATGCCCTTGGAGACTGCTTGAGCCCGTATAATGTCTTTTTCAGTTGGCACACCTCTCCATCTTGGAACTCACTAGCAAAGCCTGGTGGGGGTTCCATGAAGACTGGTTTTGGTAGCTCCCCTTGCAAGAAGGCATTAGTCACGTCGAACTGGTGAAGTGGCCAATCCTTGTTGGCGGCGATTGAGAACAAGACCCTCACAGTATTAATTTTCGCCACAATCATAATCGATTCCATAGGTTTGAGTGTACCCTTTAGCCACAAGTCTGGCCTTGTACCTTTCCACCGTGCCATCTGGTCTATGTTTTATAGTGAACACCCATCTGCACCCGACTGTCCTTACTCCTTCAGGCAACTTGCCTTTCACCCATGTATTGTTCCTTATTAGTGCCCTCATTTCAGTAAGCATAGCATCCCTCCAATGTTTATGTTTCATTGCTTCCTCTGCCGATTGTGGAATTTCCTCTTCCTCATACAGTGCGGCTTCGAAAGCTCGTGCCATTTTAGCCAAATTCCCTTGCACAAAATTTGCTACTCTATAACGGCTCTTCTTCCCAATCTTCTCAGGGGAGTATCTCTTTGGTGGTATTCCTCTTGTAGTCCGATGAGGGAGAACATACCCTCCAGTATCACTGTCAATCGTATTATCTTCTTCGGGGAAATCTGGACTCAAGGGGTTAGGAGAAACTGTATTCTCACTAGGATCGGGTTCAGGAATTACCTCGGATATCATTGAAGGAGGATCCGGGGACGGCAGATGAGATGACTCTTGTGGTGAGACTTGCTCGGCGGCAATAACAACTGGTTCTGTTGGATCCTCAATCGAAGAGTTTGGAAGTGGCACAACCCAACTTAGATAGTCTGGTGAACTACCTGGATCACTCTCCCCCTGACTACTAAGGTGGGTGTGGTAAAAGAATTCGGTTTCTAGGAAGTTACAGTTCATGGTAGTAATGACCTTTTTGGTGAGAGGGTCAAAACATCGGTATCCCTTC
Source organism: Salvia splendens (assembly GCF_004379255.2). Taxonomy (NCBI): domain Eukaryota; kingdom Viridiplantae; phylum Streptophyta; class Magnoliopsida; order Lamiales; family Lamiaceae; genus Salvia; species Salvia splendens. The sequence continues at coordinate 21,468,090 of NC_056053.1, read as the reverse complement.
TGGTTTATCCCATAGCCGACAAAGGCACATTTTGTTGCACAAGGTGATAGTTTGGTTCTCTCGTGTTTCGGGATATGGACATAAACGGTGCACCCAAAGACTTTAGGTGAAAGGTTCAGGTGTTGGGGAATTTTGGTCATTTTGGAGAGGGTATCGAGCGGGGTTTTTTTGTTGAGGATTTTGGTAGGGAAACGGTTCATGAGATAGACAGAGGTGGCTATAGCTTCAGGCCAGAAATGTTTGGGTACCTTGGATTCGATCATGAGAGCCCGGGTGATTTCAAGGATAACTCTGTTCTTTCTCTCGGCTACCCCATTTTGTTCGGGTGTGTAGGAACATGATGTTTGATGGATCATTCCCTTATCCTTACAAAATTGGGCCATAGAATTGTTAACAAACTCTCTCCCATTATCGGACCTAAGGGTTTTGATAGTGGTGTGAAACTGGGTTTGGATCATTTTATAGAATAAGACAAATTTTTCCACAACTTCAGATTTATGTTTCAAAAAGTATATCCAAGTCATTCTAGTGCAATCATCCACGAATAGCACAAAATATCGAAAACTGCCCCCACCAACAATTGGTGCATGGCCCCACACATCAGCATGTATTAAGGAAAAAATAGAATTCATACGGGTGTTGGTAAGCTTAAAATACTGTCTATGGCTCTTGGCCAAAACACATGTTTCACATGAAAAATCGGTAGGAATAGAAATGTTTGGAAAAAGAAGTTTAAAGTAACCAGGAGAGGGGTGCCCTAGTCTTCGGTGCCACAGCCAAATTTCTTGTTTCGTGGTTCCGTGAGCCAGCATCGCATTGCCATGTTGAGCTATCTCATCCACGTAGTAAAGTCCTTGTTTCTCAGTGCCACGCCCAAGAATCCTCCTCGTCTGAATATCCTGTAATATACAGAAAGTGGGGTGCATCAGAAGTGTACAATTCAAGTCTCTAGTCACATGACTTATGGACATCAATCTCTGAGATAGCGTAGGAACATGTAGACAATTTGACAAACATAGAGTAGGAGATATATTGATAGTTCCCGACCCAACAACAGTAATCAACTCCCCATTTGCAGTTCTAATAAATGTATCAGCAATTTCACCATAGCTACTAAAATCATTTCTATCCGGGGTCATAGTATCTGTGGCTCCACAGTCAAAAATCCAACCCTTATTGCTCGTTCTATCATTATTATAAACATGAAATGCAGCGGAAATAGTTTCTAACGGTGCAAAGGGGTTGTTTGACACAAAACTGCAAATATTTGGGCTTTTTCGAGAATTTTCCATATTCTGGGGCCGTGTTTGATAACCCATAGGATCTAGGGGTCTAAATGAAATATCATGGGGTCCAATTTGTAATAAACATTTCTTCTTGGGGTCAAAAGTAGAGTAGGGAAAAATACAAGGGTTTGGTTTTAAACCAAACCCTTTACCTCCATAGACGGCGCCGCTCGTCTTCCTCAGCTCCTCCGCCCTCTCGGCAAAATTGCCGACTCTACGAACGCCGTCGCCGCCGGTCGAAGCTCCAGCCGACGATTTCCCTTGGCCAGTCGCCGTTTCCCTATTTCCGGCACCAATTCGAGCGGGATGCCCCTTCTCATCTACGCTGACCGCGAGCTTTGCTTGAGCTCTCTCTTTCTGTTTCTCCTCCCACCACTCCGGATATCCGATTAGAAGGAAGCATTCCCCCCGGAGTGTCTCGGTTTCCCGCAATGAGAACAGATTATCCGGGATTTGTTTGGCCTGCTTCCCGGTCGGTGAGTGGTCGTGGTGGGTCGTGGTGGTCCGCGCGAGTTGGGGCGTTGGCTCTGGGCTGTGAGGCCGTGCCCAATTCCTCCTCCTGTCGACGAATCGGCTGCTCTGCCGTCGTCGTCTCCGGTGGGTGGGGGGGCTGTGTTGATACTCCTCCGGGCAACCTCCCTCTTTACCCAACCGTAGGCCTCTCGGCCTCCTATCTTGACTTTCGTCAATCTAGACCAGATCGGGTAGTCCTTTCCGTTCAGTTTGAACGTGACAGTAACGTTCTTGCTGTTCCTTAACTTTGTTGGTGTTTCCAGATCCGTTTTTGTATCCTTCTCGGTGTCTGACATTGTTTCTGATGTAGGGTTCGATTTCTGTGGTTGATTTGGCTATGAGGTCGAGAATTTGGTATATTGTGGCTATGATGATATTGTTCTGAGCCAAGATCATTCCTGCTCTGAGGCCATGTTAAAGTATCGGTAGAATCGATATATTATTTCTCAATGAATTTACATTATACACATAGCATCAATATATAGGGCTAAGGACTCATCTATATGGTAAACCTAATTAACATAATTACATTGATTCCAAATCTCCTATACTTGGTAAAGATTGATTCTCGTATATCTTTTCCCTGATTCGGTGCAATCTTCTCCAACAATTACATTGCTATGCCAATGGTTTGCTTCTTCTAGTAAATCCTTCTACTATTTATAATCTTCTTTATGTATGTAATCCGATCACCCGTGAATTTGTTGAGCTCCGTGGGCCTAGACACTATCGGGCCATAGATTTATTTGGACTTGGAGTTAGCAAAATAAGTGGACAGCACAAGGTTGTCCATCTTAATCCCTTTTACGGATGTTATGTGTTAACTCTTGAAACAGGATCTTCATGGAGACCTATTGACTTCTGGTTTTATTGCTGCCCCACCTCCTTCTCCTTCGGTGGTGCATTTGTTAATGGCAATCTCTGTTGGTTACTTTCAAATATTGGGGGACTTCTTTATATTTGTTGCTTTGATGTCGAGACGGAATGTTTTAACACTTTTCCTATTCTTGTGGATATTAAAAGAGGTCATGATATGGAATATAGGTTGTATACTTTGGGGGATTCCTTGTGTTTATGCGACGATGAGCCATATGATAACGAGATTTGGGAATATGAACAAGACGAGGAACGTTGGAGCAAGCTACTTTTATCATGGAACAACCTTATTTAGGAGGATTTTCCATGTTTAACCCTCCTCCTATATGCTTACGCATCATGTTTAACCTTCACCAATGTATTATGTATACATGACAAACCACGTTTTCAGCCTATCAAAATTTACAAAATGGTAATATGTTGATGTTATGGGTTGTGATTTGTGAACCGCTTTTTATACTACTCATACAAGTGGAGAAGTGTTAGAGAAATTGATTTGTTTGGTAGTAAAGTTGATAAATGTCACTATATTAGCTCCATTCTTTTTACTCCAAGTCTTCTTTCACTCAAAAAAGATTTGGGTATGGAGAATGTGGTCTCATTTTAGGATTGCGCATTTCTTTTCATTAGTTGTGTTTGAATATGTATTTTACATGTTGGAAGATCATTAGTTTTATCAGTATAATTACTTTTATTTTGTAAATCAAAAGTTAGAAATATGTACTTTGGTAATAAAATACTCCTATATTTCATTCCATATTTTCAAAATGACCAAACATTATGATGTTTTCCCATATATATAGCATTAAATATTAATATGTTTGAATAGACTTTTCCCAATAGTTGTTTCCGTGATCCTTTTTTTAATTCTGAGCACGATGAGTTAATGATTTTATTATTATATAGATATTTTTATAAAATAAAAAAACTATCATATGAACTCCAATAACATTATTGCATACAAAATTAAACTGATAATTTTGATAGTATTCGTAGAAAAATACAATCTTTTTATGTTCTTCATCTAGTATACCAGAATAGAGGTGCCCACGGTTACTAAACCGGCGGTTCCGGTTTTGAGAAAGGCGGAACCGGAACCGAACCGTGAGGCTATTTCAGGGTTCCGGTTCGAAAACCGGCGGTTCCAGTTCTGAACCGCCAGTTTTCGGACGGTTCTCACGGTTCTTGCTCGGTTTGGCGGTTTTTTTGGCTATGTAATTTGAAATTTGGACTTATACAATAAATTGGAACAAGACAATTGATAATTTAAATTGAAATAAGACGAATAAGGTGAAAATCATATCAATTTTATTGAATTTGAGTTGTAACGGAAACGATGCATTACAATTTACAATACATATACAAGTATACAACAATGTGATATAATTTATAAATGTCGTCGGAACATAATAAAAAAACATGAAATGAGGGGAAAAATGAAAAAATTGAAAATGGCTTGAGCTCAACTTAAACTTTCAAAGTTAAACTTTTCAAATTTAAGTTGAGTTGCCTACGTATCCACAATTTTATTAAGGAATCAAAGCCCACGTAGTTCTCTTACCTTGCTTACCTTTTTGGTCGGTCGTGCTCGCCATTCACTCCCCCCGTCATTGATATTGTTGAGCTTCCGACCTCGTCATCGGTGGAAAAGTTCCACCATCACTCTCTACACGGAAGTCAAAATCCGGCTCTTGTGCTCTCGTGTCTGCCTTTGCCCAATCATCAAATAACATAGTAGCTTACATGTTTTTAGCGGAGAGATTGCTCCTTTTGTCGTCTAGGACACAACCGCCGACACTAAAAGCTTGCTCAACGGCGACGGTGGAAGCGGGAACGACGAAAATCTCCTTAGCCATTATCGAGAGTATCGGAAACTCTTGATAGCCGATCAATTCCCAAGAATAGATACGTAAGGTTGCTTTTACGTTTTACCATTATTGTCTTGTCTCATAAATCCAAATCAAATAGTCAAATTCAAACCGACGGTTCCGGTTATAACCGCAGGTTAAATTGATTTTTTTTATCAACGGTCATTTTAAAAAGGTACATTACCGATTCCCCTCTCATCTCTCTCACCATAAATACAGTCGTTTCATTACTTAAATTCAGCCGATTCTGAACTGCACTCACCTTCTTCACTTTTTCAAACCACCATTCCCTTCACAATCCTTCTTTTATTTGCTCAATCTTAGCTATGTCCAGTGTAGGAAGTGAGAAGAGAAAATGCAAGAGGCTGCGGGCGGCGCCACCACCCAAAGGCGACACTCAATTCGAAAAGCTAGTAGATCCGATCGCTGGAGATCTCAAAAATGGGAGGGGGGGGAATGGATCAATTTGAATTCAAAATCAGAATTTAAAAATAAAAAATGAAAATCGACCGAAACCGGCGGTTTTGGGATAAAACCGGCGGAACCGCCGGAACCGCCGGAAAACCGCCAGTTTCACGGTTAACCGCCAATTTTTGCCGGTTCCGGTCAAAAAACCGCATGAAAAAGCTGCCAACGGCTGACGCCTCGGATATCTCGCCAGAACTGTGAAACCGCCATTTAACCGGTGGTTTGGAACCGTCCGGAACAGGCGGTTCGGTGACGGTTTCGGTTCGTAAAATCTTGAACCGAAACTGGCCCGCGGTTCCAAATACGGCAGTTCCGGTTCGTAAAAATTGTCACGGTTCCGGTTCGGCGGTTAACCGCTGGAACCGGAAACCGTCGGCACCTCTATACCAGAATAATTCTATTAGTCTATAATTATCATTTTTTATAAGTAAAAAGTGAAAGTGCAACTTATCCGCTCAACTTTTAAAACTTTCTCGCTCAACTCAGTGGCGGATCCAGGATTTCTCATTTGGGGGTACGATAAATTATTATAGCTCTTCGAAGCTTCAAAACTAACCAATTCTTTTTATTTTCTTTAATTTGTTTCTCAATCAAAATTTATGATTTATTTTTGTTATTAAAACAATGTGCACAAGAGAATTGGAAAGATATGTATTATGACCAAAGGATATATATGGAATTAAAACACATTAGAATATTTTAATAAATCTAAAATGATGAACATATGAAAAAAATTTCTTTTAATGGTTTGAAAACTGAAAGAATAAATATATGTGCTAATTGTGTAGGTTTCAAATGTAATAAAACATTTTTTAAAAACCTAAAATGATGAAGTTATAAATAAAATGCTTTAAGAGATTTGAAAAAAACAGAAAAAATAAATACATATGTGAATTGGGTAGGTTTCAACTTTCAAATGCATTAAAATATTATAAAAAAAAACAAAAGAAATGCATAAGCTTTAATAAAACAAAAAAATAAAGATATCTGCAAGGATGGGTTTCTATTTTGGAATCCACATTAGAATATTAAAGATGATAATTGAATAAACAAAAGAAAAAGAGCAAATGGCGAGCGAGTATGAAGGGAATTGAAGTAAATGGAATAAACAAAGAAAAAACAAACTAGGAGATGCGTTGAAGAGATTCGAACTCGGTCCCTTGCTGTTTTAGAAGTGGAAAATAACGTTGGACCAAGTCACCAAGTTATTGCTACATATATCTAATTAGGTTATGAAGACAAGTTTCTCATGTGGCTCAGCCACTGGCTCAACTCATTAAGTCATTTCTATTAAGAATAAAACTCCAATTAATTAAAAATTAAAAATACACAATAATTGGGTTACTCAGATTTCTTTTTTGAGAATTTTGCATTGTATAACTGCAGCCCATGGAAAACTGGATGGGCTTTCATTATTTCATATCAAATGAGACTCTTTAACAAACGACTGAGTCCCATAAGCCCATTTAAATGTTAGTTAAATTTTTTTAGCTAAATGTCTACATATTTTTTTTTGTTTGAGATTAATACTAAAAAATTACATGATTTTTAGTTTTAAGAGCATTCACCATTCAGCCCCAAATTTTAGCAAAATGTCTACATATTTTTTTTATTTGGGATTTATATTAAAAAGTTACGCACATAAATTTTAGTTTTAAGAGCAATCACAATTCAGCCCCGTTCAAGGCGGCTGCCTTTGGGGCTGCATTGCCTCTCCTAAAACCATGCGGGCGTCCGGCCACTGCCTCCTTCGGGGCTGAATCGCCGGTCGCCAAGTAGTGCTTGCGGCGGCATGATCAATTTATTTTCATTTTTTTTAATTTAATAAATATGGAGTAGTATTTGTTTGTGAATACTCATATTTCCTTCTCATTTTCACACACCTCACCCTCTTCCCATTTCCAAATTTTTGTGTTTATTCAAATTTTTGTCTTTCTTCAAAGAGTGTTTTATTATCATAAAAAAATTGAGTGATAATAATATGTGCAACACTATTTCAATCTTAGATTATTTAAAATTACTAATATAGCCCCCAATCTTGGTAAAATACAAAAAAGTCGGAGGATAATTTTGGAATTTCCTACTATTATGTGGTTTTAAATAACAAACCAAACATGTGTTATTAAGGATTATAGATAATATACCATCAATTCAAACACCACAAATAAAAAAGGAAAACCAAGAAAAGCATTGATACAAAATGATTGTGTTCTTATCTAAATGAAAGATTAAACTCCAATTCAAACACACCTATAATGATTTTATCTTATTAATAACTAATCAATATAATATTAATAAAATTATAAATTATAAATTTTATTTATAACAATAAAAAATAGCTGAATATTTTTAATTAGGTGTTTTAGTTCTAAAATGATATAAAACAATTAAATGAAAAATATTTCAATTAATTTAATTATTTTAGACAATTGATTTAATTAGGTGTTTTGTCCTTAATTTATATTATGAATGATAAAATACTAAAAAAAGGAGAAAATGAAGAAAGAAAGAAAGAAAGAAGAGGAAATACAAACTAAGGAGAAAATGGAAAGAAGAAAGAAAAAGAAAAATAATCACATGTTTCATACTATCTAATTAAAATTTTCAAAGATACTCTCCATGACTCAAAAGTCACATGTTTGGTATCTAGAGTTATTTTTGTCGCGAGGTACAAAAAATGATATAAAATAAATATTATGTACCATTTTTGTGCGAAAGTGAAAGATTAGGTACTATGTAGTTTACTCTTAAAAATAATATGAAGTAGTTTTTCTTTTTTAAATGATGATTGTGAAATTGAATTAGGTTTAAATTAAAACTACGTTGCAAGTGTTGGGACTGGAATGAGAAAAACTAACGTGTCATTTGGAATAATGAGATTAAGTCTCTAACCAACACATAAAGCATGTTTAGCATAACGTTATCTGCATACGTTCACCTAAGTAATACTACTACCAACTTTCAATTAAATAAAGGATACCTCCAAACTAATTTTTGGTATACGGCTACTAATGTGAAATGATAGTTCTTGATTAAAAATAAATCATTTGGTACCAATATTTTAATCAAATTAGACATATTCCAATTCGGCCTTTCGTTTTAATCAAATTACATGGATTCCAAATCGGCCTTTCGTTGGTACGTGACAATTGTTTGCCTATTTAGTACGGCTGTAATATTCCTCAATTTGTGACAAAAATAGTTGAACTTAGATTTAGGATAATTGGAGGCCCACCACATGGTTGGTGTTTGGAGCCTACCATTCAAGTCATGACAAATTGCAATTATTAATCCTCCACCTTCTGTCCAATTGAAGATGACTCACTTTCATTTTTGATTTATCCCAATCAAGATGACTTATTATTAAAAATAAAAATACATTTATCTCTACTTCATTTCCTCTCTCTTACATTTCTCTCTCTGCACTTAATACACAAAATAAAGTTATATATAATCTCGTCTCGCTTAATGAAAGGGTCATCTTCCTTGGACCGGAGGGAGTAGCAGCAGTTAGTACTTTTTAATAATAAGTCAAGAATTTGATCCATGCTGCCATTGGGTTTGATTTGATCACTTTCTAATAATAAGTCAAGAATTTGATCCATGCTGCCATTGGGTTTGATTTGATCACCTAGAGAATGTGTGATTGTAGTAATCTAGCATGTTTGTTTTTATATTAGTACAACTTTCCGAGTTCCAAATTTGAATATTTTGAATTATGTTACACAGGGCAAGAATATAATAATATACGAATCGTGCATAAAATTTATATTCTATAATAACGAACATATATTATACTCAATTTGTTTAATTATGTTTTTTTAATAAATAAAAGACTCACAGACAATGAGCAAAACCAGGACATAAGAAGTTTCATGCAACTTAGGGCATCCACAATGGGATGAATATCCCGGCGGACATCCCGACGGACTTCCCAAAGACACCTCCTGTCACGTCATAAGGACATCCCATTGCACTGTCACGTCATAAGGACATCCCACTACACAATGACGGACATCCCCAAGGATATCCCGACCGACATCCACAAAAAACAATAAAAAATTGGGGCGTCCGCCGGGACGTCCGTCGTGTCAACGTCCCGGAAAGCCGCGGAACTCCGGTGTCCGCAGCGGACGTTCGTATCCATATGCATGCTGCCTAATGACGGACGTCGACGCCCGGCGTGCCGCCGGGACTTCTGCCATTGTGGATGCTCTTACTGCAAGCAACAATGCTTATATGCAACACCTAAAACCAATAGATTGAGAATTTCTAGAACTAACACTAAAACACAATGACAAAACAACATAAAATCAACATTTAAAAACTAATAGATCAAGGTTAATAAATTATTTAACCATCTTATCTTTTAAATAATTTACATCAAAAATCTTATTTCAACCTTGGCACCTTCCATTTGCTGGTTGAAATACTCTCCCTAAGTGACAATTTTTTTAGGCAGACGACCCATATTCCATCACTTTCAATACTAGTACCATCTTCGAAATTTCGGTACCACATTAAATTATTATAAATGCACTTTGGAATTAATTACGAATTATTTTTAAATTTGTTAAGAAATTAACCAAATATCAGCAGTCATTATATTGTGATCTGAGATAAATAGTTGAATAAAGAAAGTATAGTTCACAATTTGACATTCAAGTAAAACGTGTTGATGATTCACTATTGATGTCTTTTAATATTTTGGAATGTTGGTAAAACATAAATACATAGTACATGTAATGTGTTTTGGAACAAATCTTATGATGTTTTGTCGTTAATTTTTTGTTGGAATGTGTTAATTATATACCCTTCAATTTGTTCCTATCTCTAAATCGGTCGGCTTAACAAGATCCATTTCATCAACCTATTATATAATACCCACTATCTAAATATTTACAAACATATTATTGCAATAATGCATCTATGTATATAGTGTGTTTTATAGATTACGATAATGCGTGATAGCCATATATTTATATAAAGATTAAATATTCAATTTTGTTGATAGTAACGAAAGAAGTTTTAATTTCAATTCCACTTTAATTAGGTTAGGTTAGGTTAGATGGGTCATGACTCATGAATGCTTTTCTCTATATATTAATATATAAAAATTTAAAGTAAACGTAATGGCCAAATCCGTGGAGTGACTAATTATAAATCAATCAACCCTATTTAAATAGAAATATATTTTGTACAAATTATTCAAATTTTAGCTAAACTTTGACTCTTGGACTAGGATAATTATAGGAGTAATTCGTTAGACTAAATTTTAAAATATTACGAATATTATTGTTAACATAATAACTTGAATAATTTGAGAAAAAAAAAATCACTGAAGACATATCTACTCGTAAGTTTTTTACAGTAAAATTTTATTCCAAAAAAAATTCATTGATGACGTATAAACTCAAATGGTTAATTTCTTAATCAATACACAAATATAAACTCGGGGCTTATATTCTGCCACGTGCACAGCGAAAAACAGTAATCCACACAAAATTACGATTGCTGAGAGAAATTTCAATGGTTTTATTACATGCATAATCGATCATACTCCACAGTGTAGCAGCCTACATTTTGTATACTCCAATATGCATAGAGTAAGTAGAGAGAGATGGAGAAGAGAAGAGTGTAGTGAGAGAGAAACACGTAAACGAATAGAGTCCAAGTGTGGAACAAAGGATACAGGAGCGAACACGCCGCTTCCACTCACCACTACCGCCACAATCTCATTTCTCATTCATCAATCAATCAAACGACTTTTCCATTGGCTACACGTCGCCCTCTTTCATTTCGATACACATAGGCCACCACTTTTGTTCTTTCAAGGACTCTATACCTCATTTACTTTGTTTTGCCGATTTTTTTTCTTCCCAAAATGGAGTCTTCTCCAGCTACCGGATTCAGCTTGGAAGGGATTGATGATGTCCACGATTTTCCATGGGTCTGATTCTGACTGAATATGCTGCTTCTTTTATCTGTGCGTGTGTATGTGTTGGGAGCTTAATTAAATTGGGTGATGTTGGCAGAATGAGGAAGGATCACCAATGTCGTTGGAGCGGTATGGCCATCTCTACGACCTCATGCAAAGGGGAAACACGGAATTTCGTGAAGGTCGATTAGATCAGGTTATCTGCCGTCCTAATTAGTGTTTTATGTAATTGGATAAGTTTTTTATATGTGATTTTCTTTCAAAAATTGGACTTCTTTGTGGAACATATCGGTCTTATTGTCTGGAATTGGAAGAATGCTAGTATTTAGTTGGTGGTTTAGTTTAGTTTAGTTGGATTATTTGTTCTTTATCCTATGAGCATGAGGTGTGCATTGGCGGTTAGAGGACTTGGCCTTATGCTTTAGGCTGTTGCTGTGTTGCCATGGATGAACTCCTTAATGGTGTTTTCTACTTTTGGTCTGGTTGAAGCCTAAGTGTTTACCTGCTCTTTTGGTACAAATCATGTCTATAAGTGTCAGGATAATCTCGATAATGCAAGAGGCGTCATTTTGGTTTGAATTAATGCCGCAAATCTTCATGGGATGGTGCTCCATGCTTCTTGAATCTGTTTGACCCCAATCAGAGGGTAATGTGAAGAACTTCCATGGCAAGATAAAGCCTTAGAAAGTTTACATATACATAAAGCAGTAGATGATAAGCAATTCATTCTCGAGGAATAAGCAACACTGTATTTGGAGAACTGGGTGTTAGCCTTGGGAACATAAGACATCAGCACTGAAGGTTCATTGACATTGGTGGCTCAAAAACTGATTATTGGTTATGGTTTGGGTCTCATGGAACATGAACAAAGTAGTTCCTTTAGGACTTCAGGAATATAATTCAATTCTTGCTGCTTGTTGAAGATGTGTTTGGGTTGCATGGGTATATAGTTATATTCTATTTTGATGCTCCATGATTGCAATTTTATTACTATGACTGAGACAACATAAGTAAGTGAATGATGGCTCAAATAGTAGGAGCCTAGTCATGTTCATTCGATAATCATTGTTCTCTTTGATGCTGAGAAAGTACCACCAATTCCCATATTCATACATTTTTTCATTTTCATCTGCCATTTCTCGGTTTCGGATATTAGAGGCCAGAGTAGTAGGTACGCTGGTATGGATTTTTCTGAGTGAATATCTCTAATTGTACCAAGCCCCTAATTTTCTTTAGCTATCCACCTATATTATGAAGGGAGTAATACACAGATAAGAAGTTGAGGTTTCATTTTTTTTTTGTAATTGGGTCATCAGAACATTCTTGGCATAAAAAATGACATCTGTTTGTGGTTGCTACTTGTGAAGTTATTGTTGGTCAACTTTAGCAACACCATAATCATTTTATCAAATTTCTTAGGGTTAAGCTCACCAGGTTAGCAAGGCCAGTTGATGCTAGCCTAGTAAGTTTAGTTAGTGCTATATAGTTTACAGAAATTGTCTGGACCACGTATCTACTCTGTTCTAGTTTTATATTTGTTAATGTTAGGCATAGTAAGTGGGCATGTCTTTCTGGACAGTACACATGAAATTTGTCACCAACTTATCATCCTAATGTTGAATTTTATCAGGCAATTGAATTATACTCAAGAGCTAACCACATTAAGCCTGGTGATTCTATTATTCTAAGCAACCGATGTGCTGCCTATCTCCGGTACGAGGTCCTTAACCATGATTTATCGTGACAGTGTTTTTGAGCAATTTGTCCAATTAATTTGATTGGTATGATTAGGTATCTGAATTCTTATTTTTTTAAATTTGAGTTGATCCCCAGGATTAGCCAATTCCTCAGAAGCAGGTCTCCTTCGGCTTCAGAATATAGGCCATTGAATGGGTTGGATCCAACAACCCATGCTGGGGTGTGTTCCATATCTTAGTGTTCCTCCCAATTTTTGCTCCATCTTTTCTTGAGATGTCCTATCAATTTCTTGTTTAAAATGTATTTTAGCTTGCACTGAATGATGCGGAGAAGGTGATGAATCTACATAGTAATACAGCAGCCTCCTACATTCTTAAGGCTAATGCTCTTATTCTGGTAAGAATGCCTTTTTGCTTCAGTTTTCTTCCATCTCAATATGCTGTGGTTGGTAATTGGTAATTGGTAATTTGGTAATAACTTTTATCAGCTTAATAGTAACTGAAAAATACTTGATACAAATGAAAAGTTCTTCCATGATTAGGTTTACATATTCCTCAAGAGTTCACAATTGGTACACAATCAGACATTTATTGGCTTGGTAGAAACTCAAAAAATGATAGACATATTATACTTAGGAAAATTTCTGTCCTGGTTAGGTTTACAACAGTTAGCTGTTGATAGATCTCTGCATCTAAAGTTGTGTACGTACAATTTTATAATCTAGGCAATTTGCTTTCTACTGTGTTTTTGTATTTATTCTCATATACGCCTCTATGGTTTTTCTGGGTGCTGCATCTTGCTTGTAATGCCATTCCTTATTCTCTTTCTGTCAGTTGGAAAAGTATGAGCTGGCTCAGGGTGTTATTTGCTCAGGCCATCAGATTGATCCCCAAAGGTAATATAGAGGTTCCTTCTCAACTTGTATAGGTATCATACTACCTATATTTTTCCTATTTATAAACTTGCGATAATTACTTATAATATTTCTGTCTGCAGCAACGCTCTTTCAAATTTAGAGAAGAAAATAGCCAATACTTTTTTGAGGAGAAGCCATTCCAATCCTCAACGAACAGATGATTATGATTGCACTTTATGTTTGAAGTTACTGTACGAACCAATCACAACTCCTTGTGGACATTCTTTCTGTCGGTCATGCCTGTTTCAGACTATGGACCGAGGTGTTATCTCCTGTCTCCTTCTCTTTATTTGCCTTTCTTCATTTTCTACATTGATATTGTTTCAATAACATCCATGATTCTGTTTTATTGTTCCAATGGTTCATTTTTTAATCATATCTTGAATTTATTTTCAGGTAACAGATGCCCTTTATGTCGTACTATTTTGTTTATTAGTCCCAGAACATGTGCAATCAGGTTAGTTTTCTACTGCTATAGTTGCAATCATGGGCATAACCAAACAGGAATGAGCATTTGAAAGTATAAGTTGGCCCATTTATTATCAAGCTGAGTAAAGTTTAAATAATTAAACATAAGGCTCGTGAGCTTATTTTAGCCAAATTGTGTGATTTAGATACACATTCTACCCAAAAAATATTTTAAGTTCAAGCTCAAGCTCAAACCATTTACGTTAACAAGGCCTACATGAGCTCAAACAAAATCAGTATAATGTGCTTACTATCAGCAAGCACATAGAAGCACATAACTATGACAGTGTGACAGATATAACTTGTCAGTTGATTGGCATTTGCAGTGTCACATTAAACAACATCATAGAGAAGAGCTTTCCAGAGGAATACGCAGAGAGGAAGTTGGAGCAACTCAGTTTGACAAACCCTGGTCCTGATTTGTTGCCTCTTTTTGCCATGGATGTTATCCTACCGTGCCAGAAGTTACAGCTTAACATTTTTGAACCACGTTATAGACTTATGGTGAGTAGATCTAATTGCCTCCACATTTCATTATTTCAGACTAATTTTAGCTCTAAAAATCTGAACTCCCTCTTTACATTCTGTCTTATCTATTGGCAAAATCTCAAGGGAGTATTTATAGTACATCTTGGAGTTTTTCCATTCTCTGCAGTGGGGCGCCCTATAAGCCTCCCTAAAGGTCGCCCTAAGCATTTTCTTTATTTGAATATTTAAATAACTACAAAAATTGAAAAAAAACCTTCATTTCATTTAAAATTAATACATTACAATACGAATTAAAAAAATACGCATTTTCAACGACGGCGGTTACGGGCCCAAACTTCTTCAACCATGTCGTTCATGAGCTGGTTGCGCATTGAGGCTTGTCTAGACAGAATCTAATTGAAGCCCGTCGGTAATCCTCGAGCGTGGAGCACGGTTGCTGTGCTGAATCTAGATCCACCTTCATCATCGGCCCAATCGGTGACGCTTCCACCTTCGTGTTCGACTATCATGTTGTGCAAGATTATGCACGCATACATGACATCGGCGAAGACTTCCTTGAACCAGAGACGCGCCGGCCCTTTCACTATTGCCACCGTGATTGGAGCACACCAAATGCCTGTTCCACATCCTTTCTCGCCGCCTCCTGCTTTTGCGCAAATAAAACTCTATTCTCACCCATTGGGCAGCTGATCGTCTTCACAAAAACAGGTCACCTTGGGTATATGCCATCGGCCAAGTAGTACCCCATGTGATATTGGCGTCTGTTGGCAGTGAACTCGATGGTCGGGCCGTTGTCATTGCATTGCTCGGTGAAGAGGGTGGATAAGTTGAGGACGTTGATGTCATTGTTCGACCCTGCTACACCGAAGGTCCGACTAAAGCTCCGCCATTGCGTCATTGACGGCATCGAATAAGGCTCGCGTCAAGGTCCGACTAACGCCCTCCGAGGTACTCCAGTCGTCGTCATGGTTCATTTTTGTTTGTGAGAGATTATCGAAATATTTGTATGGAATGTGAGAGATGAGAGAAATGTTCGTATGAAAAATAGAATGACAAACGAGGTTTAAATAGACAAAAATTCTAAAAAAAAAATGAAAACGCGTTGCATCGTCCGCGTCGCCCATAATGGGCGGACGATGGGGCAGACGATGCCCTATCATCCACGGACGATCTATAAGGCGCGGACGATGCATCGGGCATCGTCCGCGCACCCACAGTGGGCGGACGATGGCGCCCGAGGCATCGGGCGGCCTATCGTCCGCCCCATTGCGGATGCTCTGATCTCCTTAACCTAGCTAAATGAGAATTCTGCTGCTTATATGATAATTATCCGCTCCCACAAATTTTGTCAAATCAATATAGTGGCGATATTTGGTAGTTTTGGACACCAAAAGTTGTTCTAATAGTGATCTTGTGGGCATATTAAATGAGTATAGATTTAATACGCATCTTATTGCTGGCTGATTTTAAGTCCCACGTTTTGTGCCACAACAGGTGAGGAGGATAATGGAAGGAAATCGCCGGATGGGAATGGTATAATGTTACTTGAGTTGTTTCTTCATTCTTGTATTATAGCAACTGTTAGGGTCCAATGTAGATGCTCACTCTTTTTCTTGCTTCTTGTATGGTGTAGGTTGTGATTGACCCATCAACTGGTTCAGTCGTTGATTATGCATGTGAGGTGGAGATTACGGAGTAGGTGGTTGCTAATAGTTGGACCATACTTCTATAATTTCGTATTCTTCTTTTTTGGTATTTTGTTTTGTTTGATCCCTCCTTTTACTCTTTCATGGGGAATATGGATTTGCTTTTATCGACACTGCACTTGCTTAATACATATGATCACTTGTTCTGGTTCTTAATGCAGCTGCGAGCCTCTTCCAGATGGACGTTTCTTTTTAGAGGTAAAATTATAAGTAAGCTACATGTTTATGTGCATTTGTTTCTACTTTATTTGCTATATGAACAACTACTGGACGCAGGTTGAAAGCCGGAGGAGATGTCGTATCATTCGAAATTGGGATCAAGATGGGTAATATTCAGTTTTCCTCTACTTTCTAGTGACCATATCATACATAAGTATAGCTTCTAAAACTGATTCACTCTATTTTGTCATTGGATATGAAGATACCGTGTTGCCGAGGTTGAGTGGGTGAACGACACATATCCAGCGGAGGGAAACGAGAGAAATGCTGTGAGTACTAACTGATATTTGGATTTCCTTGCACATTTTTCACATGATCAGCCAAAATTTGAGGGATGTGCTTAGTTTGTCACCATCTTCTCGGTTTCCGTTTTCTCTAAAGAAGATTGATCGTCTAATCTTACAGTTGGTGGAGATGACACGTAAGGCAGCAGTTTTTGTTCGCCAATGGATCAAGGAGGCACAAGAAGCAGCACAAGGGGGTAGATACGTTTTACAGTATATTTGGCCGTGTTTCTCAAACCCAAATCTTCTAACTTCTGAAAAATACCCTCTACAGATGGAATAAGACTTGCTGAGCTTTTTAAAGCAGAAGGATTGATGCCATCGACACGTGATCCTGAGCGCTTCAGTTTTTGGGTATGCTAATGCACATTTTGGTTGAATCATAATTGGGAAAACTTGTTTTTCTCCGCGACAATTGATAGCGTGCCCGATGATGCAGCTTGCTACATTGACAAACCGTAGGCCATCAGAGAGATTAGAGCTTCTTCGGCTTAGAGATACTCGAGAGGTACCAACGACGTTTATTTTCTTTATTTAATGCTTCCCTGTATCTCATTGCCAAGCAACTGAAACTGTGTTGGCTTCGTTGTTGCAGAGAATTACAAGGTCTCTTCTTTTTATGAAGGCGGAAGAACAAGGATGTAGGTTGATTTGGCAGTGAGGCAATTCAACAGTGTGTGACTTTGTATTATTTCACAATTTGATTGTTGGCATTCTTTCTGTTTAGAGGCTTATCCATACTATTATTCATTGATGATCCACATAGCAGTGGATCTTACTCACCTTTAAAGTTTTAAACTGTGGGAAATGGTATACTGTAAAAATCAAAGACTAGTTATGAACATACAGTAAATAGTATAGAAATTCCATTTTTTGTATGTGTATTCTATTTCCCCTGTTTTTTCAGTAGCATTCACTCAATTTATCAAAATTAGTACTCCCTCCATTTGGGGAATAGGAGCAACCTCAAATGATCAATTTAATTAGTACTCCCTCCATTTGGGGAATAGGAGCAACCTCAAATGATCAATTTTTTTCGACACGAGATTTTAAAAAATGATAAGTTCAATAGAAATAGAATTAGTACTCAGTGAAAGTGAAGGGATTGTGGGATTGTGTAATGAGCCACTAAAACAGAAATATCAATCACTAAAACAGAAATATCAATCACTTTATAAAATGAGCAAATGGAGTATTAATTTTATAATAAAATGTGAATGAAATAAATTAGTAAAATATGAAACCTAGTTTTAACAAGGGTCTTTTATTGTGGGACGGATAAAAAAAACAAAAAAGACTTATTGTGACGGGGGAGTACATAAATAAATAGTCCCAAATATATACAAACTCAAGCCACTAAAATGTGCAAATAATCACGTACCTAAGTAGAGTCCTCTAATAAAACCAAAGTTGCTATTGGTCAACAAAATCATGTGGAAATATATACAAAGCCCAGTTAAAATTTTCGTAATTCCAACACAATTAAATCCTAACAAATGGTCTTACTCTACCATTGAAAATAGCAATATTTACATGGAGGTTACAAACTTATTGTCGTCAGTAAACATACTAATAAACTCAAGCCGTGTCATGAAATAGGCACAGAAATCCAAGAAGAGGAACACAGGACCACTGAGTATCTGAAGATCAAGCACGTACTCCACTTCACTGGTTTTGTAAAGCTATCGTTGCATCAAATTAAAACAGTATTATTATTGGGATATGCATCAAATTTTAAACGGTATTCTTATTGGGATATGCATCCTGGTATATGAAATATAAGTCTAACCTGTATTTCAAACTTCACAGCAGAACTTTGTTGTGACCCATTTGTGCCGGTGGAAGTTATGCCATTAACATAATGGTTGTCATTCATGTGGTTAGTAGTGGCCATGCTGTCTAGGTTTTGAATGCCACGAGTGAAGAGGCATTTCATATTATAGTGCCCGACCTTCTTCCACCTGACATTTAATCCTTGCAAAGCTCCGAGAATCTTGGTCATTATCTCACCTGGACGTGCTGGGGACTGGTAAAATAGCAAACATGAGAAACTATGGCACATAAACAAATGCACTGCTAGAGCTATATATGCTACTCAATATCAGCAATCATTGTTACTAAACTTTTGAAGATATTTGGGTACATCAAGTATTATATGTAGGGCTGTTCCAAAGCCCGAGAAAGATAAACATTGAATTTCACAATTTTTACCTGAATTCCGACAGCCCATTGCTTCTTTCTTGGGATCCATGGTGATGAATTTAAGTCAATTGGAAAGGCTTGTACATTAGGATCTGGACTAGGTGCCGCTGAATAAATTTCCTGAAAGAAGATGAACCAAATTTTACTAAATGTTTAGCGAGTGCAATTTTTCACTCATCCATCTGGAAGCAAAAGGTATAAGCATCGCCATCTATGATATGAAAAAGATAAAAACCAGGCAGCATATTTTGGAAAACATATTGATGCATATTACTAAATACTGGTGTTCGAAATTATTCAAACAGACTAATCTTATACAGAACTGGATGATTTTGTTCTTCAAACTTTAAGGAGGTGTTTGGTATGATAGAATCGGAGAGGGTATGGAACGGTGATTCCTACCTCCAACACATTCCTTTACTTGGTAATTGGTACGACTCTTTCTTAGGAATCAATAGTCCATATGGAATGGCCATTCCCACTAGATAATTCCTCAACCCATGGGATTAGCCATTAGTTCCTAGCTCCATTCCATCCCCCCCTAACAGTATTCCGTCATACCTAGCACCTCCTTACTCTATCAATGTTATGCACGAAATACTCAGAATCCTTCACTCATGTCCAGCTCATTGAAATGGGTTCTTAACCTAGTTATCTCATTATTATTTTACAGTTTTGAATTGATCCTACATTGGTCAACAAAGAAAGACCAAGGACACTATTCTAGTTTGCATATGAGGATAAGCTTTTATAGGAATGGATTATGCCCATATCCAACATATGATAACTCGTGACCGTAGCTGATATGTGTCCCACACATCCAAATCATCAATATAGGCACTTGACAAGAAGCATTTTACATGTGCCCGGGAATCATTAGATTGCAGATTTAACAAGAATAGAAACTAATCAAGAATGAATATCAAGGGTTACTGCAATAGGAAGAAAGGGGATGGTAGTTGGAGCCCATTTTTAAAGTTCCCAAAAGCCTAACTACACTGTCATCATAAGATGGTGAAGGGCTTTCAACACTTTATGTGTGGTTGCCGTCCCTGGTAAAAAAACACATCTAATATAGATAGTTATGAGAATCAGAGAATGTAAACTTTGAAAAACATTTGAAGAGAATAATAAGTTCCATTTATGTATGCAAAAGAAAAAGATATGCATACCGGTGACTCTTGAATGTTAGCAGTGAGGTAGCCATTTGAAATGGGGGACCGCTTGTCCAATAGAAGATAGTATGCAACAGTAGCCTGCAGTAAAGGCCATACTATTAACAATCTATAAGGTTTAGAACTAAACTACTGCTGATATTTATGCAATTGTTAACATCATTTTGTAGCCTGCTCTGCAGTGAGTCAATAAGCTGCCCCCTCTCAAATCCCAACCTAAGAACTTGTTGAATGATTTCTTCATCAAGCTGCAACAATAAATCAAACTGCATCAGTAATATCCCTGCACGTGAATTTGGAAACTTGATCCGTGGTTGATGTTTGGAAGCATAATGAGAAATCTAACTCCAAACGTTTCTTGGTAAATGAGATGTTTATAGGCTGTCACTTGTAAATTGATTGCTTAAGCAAACTAAATTCTAGTTGGCAAACAAGATGCTCCACAAGACAATGCATATAAAAGTTCTCAACGGGAAAAAAGAAGAAGCTAGACAAAGATCGGCTGAAGGACAAAATACTTTTCAAATGATAGAATCACAAGAATGTTTCATCTGATCGTTCATAAGATCACACCAAAGAGCATTAAAGCATTAGATAACAGTTACCGTTTTTAGATGTTCCATTGCATTGGGTGGCGTGACAGCTAAATAGCGAGGAAGATTTTTTTTGAACCAAGGATGTTGTCGTATCTCATGCGTGGTTATCCTCTTCATAGGGTCCACCAGCAGCAATCTTGGAATCAAATCACGAGCTCCAGCAGACAAGTGGCTCGGAAGAGTGTACATTCCACTCTAAGATATATCAAAATTACTTAATGTAATAATTTGTGTCAAACATTACAAGCTCCAGGAAACATTTAGTACATATACCTTTATTTTCTTGAAGAGGCTGGGAATGTTTTCATCATCAAAAGGAAGAGCCCCACAAAGAAGAGCATACAAAATAACACCGCAGCTCCAAATATCCACTTCAGGCCCAGCATAAAGTTTTCCAGAAACAACCTGCAATGAGCTCCATTAAACTAACTTAGCCATAATACAAAGCCTCGTGGCATGTATTACAGACACTATTATCATCAGAACAATAGTTTTCTATATTTCAAAGCATGCTGACTGTACAACCTCAGGGGCAGCATAGTTTGGGCTTCCACAACTTGTTCTTAAAAAGTGCCCATCCCTCATAATGTTGCTTAATCCAAAATCAATTATCTTCACATTGCCATTTCCATCTAGAAGTAAGTTCTCCGGCTTAAGGTCACGATGCACTATCATGTTCCTATGGCAATACTCCACTCCCGAAATAACCTGCCCAAAAGCAAATAAAAATTAAGCACAATGAGTTATAAGCTCAACACATTGTCTGCACATCATGTGGGCAAGACAGCAACCAGAGACGAAGAGAACACAAAAATGATTCTACCTGCTGGAAAATGTGTCTAGCTTCATCTTCTTGCAGCCTGCCCCTTTCCACAATATAATCAAAGAGCTCTCCTCGCGTCATGTTCTCCATGATAACATATATATCTGTTGGTGTCTCTATAACCTCATAGAGGCGGATCACATGTGGATGCACAAACATTCGGCATACAGTAATTTCTCTTTTCACTGCATAACACCATTGACTCTTAGAAGGCTATAAAACACTTTTGCTAATAAAATGAAAGGGTAATGCCTTAAATGCAAACATAATAGCACCAGACTCGAGAAACTAGAATATGCATATCCTCCGCCATGCGACTAGAAATTCTTGCATATCTTTTATTGTTCTCAATGAAGCAAATCTTCTTACCCTTTTCTTCCATTTCAGGACCCCCCATCAACCGACGATTGATGATTTTAACGGCCACCTTATGCCCGGTCTGTACATGTTCCGCAAGTTTGACCTTCCCAAAGGAACCATGCCCAAGTGTTTTCCCGAGTCTATAGTTCCTCAGAAATGAATCTGCAGCCGCACCTACAGCCTCCATCTTTCTATATAAAAAACTACATTTCAATGGACGTCAGAAAACTACATGCTCACTGAGATTAATACTTGTCAGAAGTTCAAATGCAATTATGTTCACCGAAATTATAACAGGCACAAACCATTCTATGATTGAGCTAAATGTTTGGGAAATATAATTAAACATTACCCGAGGTTACATAAAGCTCACCGAGCAACATACGTCTGCAAAAAATCTATTTTTTCCCTTCTTGTATCACCTATCAATAAACTCCTCAACCGATTATCCAATAAGTGTAATATTGGCATAATTATGGCAGCTGAGAGCAACCTAATATTTTTTTTAAATCAATCCCTTTATACAAATCAAACTAAAACCCCATAGTTTATCCAGTTTAAAGATGTAGCTAATACAGTCTTCGAGTATTCCGCTTCTAGTATCAGACATACAAACCCTAATTAATCACAAAATCGACCTACAAAATCATTTGGTTTTGAAACACTAGGCATACACCTAAATCAGACGAAGGAGAAACAACTGCAGAAGCATTTTCAGGATAATTGAGTGGAAGATCAACTGTAAAACCTCGATTTTGGAGTGAGAAATCACCTGATGAAGCATGCAAAACAATCTTCTGATTTAGAGGAACAGTTAACAAAATAAGTAATTGGGTTTTACACCAAAAAATTAAGAGATAAATATGGTTGGGGTGCTGACTCAGCATCTCGTGTGCTCCTCTATTTATTGACAATTAGTATTGGCAAATTTACGTAATTAATTATTGACAATTAGTATTTACTATTAATTAAGCTTTCAATTGATTGTTTGTCTTTTAGTGTCGCATAATTCTGCGTTTGATTGAATGGTGAAAATGAAAGTTTATTTAACGTACAAGGTACTGATAACCACTACATGCCAATGAATCCAAATTCGTGAAAATAATTTTCCATAGTTTATGTTTGTTAGCATCCAACATTTATAAATTGGGATTCAAATACTTACGTTAATATACACATTCAATAAATTACCGAATTCACTACTAATGAATCTGAATTTAGTATGCTAAGTAAACAATATAGAGTGAAATGTACATAATAAATTTCATAATTCAAAACCTAATCGAACAGTCTATATATGGTATGGAAAATATTGACAAAAATGTGTCGTTATCAAATTTTGTAGATAGCTACGTGACAATGACTGACTTTTGGAGTCTATATAAAATGTGTTTCTAAGTTCATTGAACTGTTGAAGCCTAATGGAAGGACCAAGTAGTCCAATATCAAAGTTAATAGTGATAATGGGATGATTTAAAGTTATTTGTAAGATATTCTTTTTTTCAAGTTCATATATATAGTTGTTGAAATAATATTTAGCGAAAATATTCATATTCAAGTTTATCTTAATCAATTATGAAATGTGGAGGCGTTCGTGCTTATCCGCGGCCGGAGCTCCGCCGCGTTGTCACTCGCAGCGGCGATGATGTTGCTCTTGCCGCCGTGGAAGCATTATTTCAGTACCGCGTGATTAATGCTTACGGCCGTGGAGCTGCGGTGACTCCGGCGATGGTTTTGGAGGCGGCGGTGATCGCATATATCTACGCGATGGTTGTGATTGTCGACACCATTGTTGGCTACTTTTTCTTGAAAAGTTGCAGAGAAGAGCAGCATCATCTCTGTTTTTGTAAACAGGTGAAGGCACTGGATTTGGTGGTTTGAATTTCTTCCTTCTTTTTTTTTCTATTATAAATGTGTAATTCTCTGTTTTTGTCTTTGTAAGTAGAATTTTTAGTTATGAAATGTAAAGACAAAGATACAGTTGGAATAAATGATGAATGAAAAAAAATAAAAAAGTATGTAAATTTAAATAGGGATATAGGTATTGGGTGGTAAAGAAATTATAATGAAAAAAAAATCTTAAAGAGTGTTTAAAGAAATTATAATGATGTACGCGGTTTTCATAGAAAGATAGGTTTCAAGAGGTCATATAATGGAATATAGGTCAAATTGGCGAAAAAAATCATGATTTTTGGTTTAAGTTGGGTTCATCCAGCAGACTTTAAAAATTAGCCATAAAAACATGAATATATTTTTCTCATTTTTTCCACGAGATCTAATTTGGGTGAAATTGCATTTAATGTGGTATCCTTTTTTTGCAAGAACAAGACCACCGTTAGATTTATAATTTTTCTGAACCAGCTTAACAAATAATTCAACTATATCATCAATTTAAAACACATTCAATTTAAAACACATGTGAGTCAAATCAACAAAATCTTGATATTTGACCAAAATCAAAATATCATGGCTAATTTTTAAAGTTGCAAAACAGATTATAATTTGACCAAAATTCATGATGATTTGTACAAAAATTTGCCCAATAAATAAAGCATAGTTATAAACTGTTAGAACTGCAATATTTTTATCTCTTATTGGCCAAGTGAAAAGTTATGTAGTCAAAAGTTTGGCATAGCGTTAGAGAGATTAATGCCTCCTGTTTGAGCCAGCCCTCCGTAACACAGCTTTAAATTTAAATTTTAAATTCATTTATCCATAAAAAAAGTTTGTTCGGACAGTTGAACCTATTTCAATCAACCTTTTTCATCTTCATACAATACAAAAAAAGTACTCAGTAAAATAAATACGAGATCGAAACATAGATGTAGCTCGTAATGCTCACTAATGAATGAATTATCCAATTCTAGAAACCGAATTTGAAACAGACGAGACCAAAAAACCTATGACGGACTAGATCATCACTATCTACGAGTCTTACGACTATATACTTCTATATATCCTCTTGACTCCGTATCTATGCAAGGACGCATTTCATCAAAGGTTCCACGCGAGGAACAAAATCGATATCTATAACTACATCAAAGAATTAGTGTTAAATCTAAGATGAGGGGTTAGCATTTATGTACAGGTTTCATCTGGCGATGTGCATATTTCTCAGTAGTCCAACCTGTCAGCGTGCAACGGAGTTTCAAGACATGTGAGGGCTCAACACGTACCTCTGATGAAGAAATCTTCGATGAGATCAGCACCCAATCGCCACCAGGCTTTCTCATATTTCCTTCTCTCTACAGTTTCAGGTTTTGTGATGGCTCGACATCACTCTCTGCACCACATTTCCAGCAAACTGAGGGCTCGTTGACTGCATCCTCCAGCGTCTGCAGTAAAATATAGTAGACGAGCATAGGCTGATGATCACTGGGAACAGCCATATGGACCCATTAAAAAGCATTCAACTCAGTTTCTCGCTCTCTTTGACCGAGTTAATCCTTGGGCGTTCTCCACTTCAGCTTCCTTCCGAGCTTTCTTCTTTTCTAATTCAGCTTGTTTGCTGTTTTCTTCATGAGCTTTGCGGAACATTCTGACAAAGTTCAAGAGGGTTGCAATGACTGCACAAATGATAAGGCATGGGATCAGCAATGTGAAGTGAAATATCAACAAGGAAGAGAGCATATTGTAATGTTACCTTGTTCAAAAGGGCATCGTGCAGGGTCCTCGCCAAAATATAGAGCTAGTGCATCTGCATTTCTCCCCTGCAAACAACGATCAATGACATCACCAACAGCAAGCAGAAAATTATCTGAGACATTTGTTTAAGAGAAATTTACCGCATGAGAATAGAGATGCATCACAGATGCAACATCGGTCTCAGCAACAGTGGCAAATTCCTTCAATGTCTGTCCAACAGAATAAGCTTCTCTTGTTAAGGAAAAACAAAACAGATTTTCGGAAGCCCTTGGTAAGGAACAGTAAAGATGCAACCACGGTCTCAATGACGAGAAGTTCAAAATTACGAATTATACAGCACAAGGGTAAGAATGAATGTAATCAATAGAAATTGAACACATATTGAATACCAGAATACCTTGCGAAAAGTTTCAGATACGGGACCATCCTTTTCCGAAGCAACCAATTCCTGCTTCACCTTCTCTATGCCTTTGAGAATGGCTTGCATCTCTTCTGCCAAAGATTTCAATTGTATCTACACGAGGGGACTCATTATTCTTTCAAGAACTTTTGAAATCTATCCAACAGAAAGAGGATAAATATGAACCTTAGAGCCAGCCTCTAAGCTAACAAGATCTTCATGAAAGTCTAAAAGTGCTGGTGTCTTTGCAGCAAGCACCTGCGAAAAAAAGGTGTTAATAACATGATTCCAGATTTTACTTGGTGTGCACAGCCTCCGGAAATAAATGGACACGTCAGGAGAAAACTTTAACACATGCTGTAACAGCAAAGAGGAAATGTGACATTTCTAATTAGCTGTATAGTCATTAAACCAATTCAATTAGTAGGTGCTGGAATTTTGTAGAATGTGATGGCCAACCGAGGGATCAACATTTTGGCATTATAATAGACTCAATCAGGACAAAGCACGTTGACTCATTGATAAATTTTTGGTGCGTGAGAGAAATTGAAGGGGTAGCATATAGAAATATACAAAATAAATAAACATGGTACAGAGACAATACCTTACAAAGATAATGCATGAGCGTCATCTTGTTGTTGGATGCACGTGTATCTGTGAGTTTCAGGAGACTGTCTAATTTGAATCCAAGAGCAGAACCTGAAAACAGAAAGTAAATATTAAGTTGAATATGCTTTTAGAACTGAAAATGAGTTTTTCACATAATATATGAACAGTAAGAAATAGCATTCTTATTGAGAATAAGACTCATACGGAGGAAAATAGATTTACGTGTGGAATCAAATACGCAGTATTTACCGACAAGAATTAGCAAAATCATGCAATAAATCCAAAAATTTAAAGAACAAGGGGTAAAATGCATTTTTAGCCTCATAACTCTCTGAAAGGGTTTTGGTCCCGCAAATTAAAGTGGTGGCAGAAGTAGTCCAAAAGACTTTCAAAAGTGCGTAACTTTCGACCTTTTGCACTCATTTCAACGAAAACCTTGAAATTTGGAACAAAGAGAGGTCCTGAGAAAAATCCTGCATCTTTATCATGTTTTATAAAAAGGCCATACCTCTAGCAGTTCCTTGGTTTAAAGTATTTCCAAGGTGTAAAATCTTTTTCATAATTTCTTTCAGTTTGAAGGACCCCCGAACCTAGCACGAGAGAAGAAGTTATGTCAGTGAGATGCTTCTGATAAATACATGTTGGATGTTTTTCAAAAGAAAATTTAGTGTACCTCATCACATGCTGAATTTACAGTTTTCAAGCTTCTCGTGAAATCAGAAGCCTGAGAGATGAATTGGATCTTGAATAAGAAAACCCGTAACTTAGATTCAACTCGTGGAACCTTCATCATCTCCAGGAAAAACTGAGAGAAATCAGAAACACGAGATCCGTTAGTGATTATAGAGCACCAATACAAATAGGATCGCATGGGAGAGAATTTTGTCACAACGATACACTTGACTCATCCTCACACTTTGAATGTTATACCACAATTCAGCAAAATCATAATTGGAGTCAGATTGTAGTACAACTGACTAAGAACCTATGAGGAACCTTAGAGTTTTTCTCTGAAAATCATCTCGTCCACGAATAATGACTTGAAACTTGCAAGAATGAGAAATTACACGATCTTTCAGAAAAATAGGTGGACAAATTTCAAATTGTACTAGCACGGGTATCATTAAACCAGCTAAGATATAACAAGATATTATCAGCAAAAAAGATTGACTAGACTAATCTTACAAGCAAAAAAACATCATAATGCAGTACTAACATAATAGATCAAATAAAGCAATGGGGCTAGAGTTAACAGACCAGTTCGCACTTCCCCAGATTGTCCTTGTTTCCTGTGTAGCCCTAAACAGTTACTATTCATTATCAGTTAAAAGAAATCATATATGCTTTTATTGATTAGTGCAAAGTGCAGAATTGCAACAATGCAGAATATATGCACTATAAAACTTCACCTTAAGAAGTTCCATCTCTTCTTTAGTTGGACAAAACTTAATGAGATTTTCGACTTGATCAGCATCCAAAATTGATTCATCCATTGCAAGTGCTGCAGCCTGTCAAGGTCATCTATCAATAATGGTATAATACTTCCCAAAAGAAAGCGTAGACTGGATATAGATGCTATGAATACATATTTCTATTAAAGGAAATAACTAAACATGAACACAGAAGGGCATTCAAAATTGGTTTAGAAAGTAGTAATGCACAACTAAAAATGATATCTCGAGCTACATTGTACATGTTAAATGGATATACTTGTAGAAACAAGTTGTAAAGGAAAATTTAACAGGAAATACACAGCACAGCATACCATCATGTCCGGAAGGGGCATTTTCACTTTTGTAAGCATAATTTCAGTGTTGTTGGCTCTCCTCAGATCAATCTATAAAAACAGAAACAGTATGATTCAGAAACAAGTTGAAGGAAGGATTCACTAAGTAAAACTAGTCCAATATATGTTTCCAATCCTGCACTAGTTAAGCTCAAAAGTTCATGTTCTTCAGCATTTTTATTCATCATCTTTTTCATGAGTAAGTCGCATTGCATCATATAGGTAGGACCCTAAAGATAGTACGTTGTTTTCTGGTTAGTTAAATAACACATATTCAGATTTATTAATTTAATAACTATGTGCACTTAAATGACACTATGAACAAATTTAATGATCTTTAGCCGTTTGAGAAGACATCGGTCATTCAGTCATTTGCCACAAACACACCCCCACCCACACACTACCATGAAAAGGAAAGAGATTATTAAAAAAAATGATTAGTTTGACATTACCAGATGGACTCTTTCAGTCTTAGATCCAGTAGAATATCTGCGGCTCCCAGCTTTTCCTCCTATACTTGACTTTGGTACTGTGGCAGAGAAAAGGATCTCGAGTTCTGAAACGTCAAATTCTGGTGAACTAGAGTAAGAAAGAAGCATATTAGTCATAAAAAATGTGACAAAAGAGAAAGGAATTGGAATAAATTGCAGAAATCTATCCCATGATTCATTTGATATAGAGATATAAAAGTGACTTACTTTATTTTCTAAGGGAAAAAGAAACCTAGCAATGCTAAAATAGAGTACATAGATTCATTTAATTCAAATAACTAAACCAGTAGAGAGAGAGAAATACACTTGAGAATCCCCGAATCTCTGTAGTTCTTCCCACAAGCTTCCTTGTAATACCCTGGTTACCTTGCTCCAATGAAGTGGCTTTAAGGTAGGTCTTCGAGCTGCTGTTGCCATTGGACGTGAAAGCCCACGCCCTCTACCAACAAGCAACCCTTTACTATCTGTTGCAGGTCCTTTTGCCCCAAACGAGGGAGGTGGGAGTGGGGCACCTCCTGAAGGTCCTGGAGGTGTTTGTGGACCAGGCATACGACCTCCTATGGGTGGAGGTGGTGGAGGGCCACGAGTTGAAGGTGGGGGAGGTGGAATTGGGGATCCACGTGTAGGAGGAGGTGGAGGTGCTGGAGCTCCACTAGGGGGAGGGGGAGGTGGCGCAGGCTGTCTCAGAGGTGGTGGTGGAGGCGGTGGAGCAAGCATTCCACGTCCAGAAGGTGGTGGAGCAGGCAATCCACGTCCAGGAGGTGGTGGAGGTGCTGGTATACCAGATGCACCAGGAGGAGGAAGCGGTGATGGAGGTGGAGCACTGCACAAAGGAGAACGAGGTGGTAGAGGTGGTGGAGATGCATGAGAAGGAGGTGGGGGTACACCACGTGAAAAAGGAGGTGGTGGAGCAGGAGGTGGGACTGTGGGAAGAGGCGAATCACTATGTGATTGAATAGAAGGAAGCTCATTCATGGGAGGTGGTGGCGGAGGAGGTGGCGGAGGTGGGGAGGGCTTTCTTATGCTAGAAGATCTTTCAGAGTATGCTGAAATAAGGAGTGGAGGTGGAGGAGAACTTGATACTCCTGAAGGTACATGCCATGTACTCCCAGCTGAGAACGGGAGTGGAGGAGGTGGTGGAGGCGGCAACACTCTACTGTTATTCTGCACATTAGGCCGAGGAGGTGGGGGCGGCGGTGGTGGAGGAGGCAATTGCTGGGGTATATCTGAAGGTGGTGGAGATTCTGTACCATGTTCAGCTTCACCTCCCACCTCTGAGGGTAAAGGTAGAGACGGGGCAGAAGCCAGTGATGCGTCTAGTGATGATGGGCTAGATACATGCTTGGAATGGCCTGATGCAGTACCTCTGTCAGTTGTAGCAGATGGTGAAGATGAAATTACCAAGGGAGGCTTAGATTTCCCTCCAGGCATAGAATCTTTGCCAAGAGTTAGTGATGCCGGAGCACTGTTATTTCTTGATGGAGGATAATACACATGCATTGAGCTAGTGTAAGAACCTTTATTAGTAGGTATCCACTTCGATACAGCATTTGGTTTTGCCACTCTAGCTGGAGTGCTCTGCGACTCTGGCAGCTTAGATTTGTTGTTGGTAGTGATTGCATCAGAAGCAGATCGTGAAATTGGTGGCTTTTTAGATACACTCGAGAGGCTTCTATCAAACTTTGGCTTATTACTATCAGCCATAAGCCTCTGTTCATGGGCCTGCTCTTCGAGATACTTAATTACCCGAGGAGCTTCTTCCCCTTGCTCGTCTTCTTTTTCATCTTCACACTCATCACCCGTTCCACCGTTAATAGATTTTGTTTCAGCACTAGTAGCTTCTTTATCAGTCTGAAGTACAGACTCTACTTTAGCATTCCCACTACGCCTCTGAATTCCCTCATCAGACACACAATCTTCAAATGCATAATGATCTGAATCGCCCTTCACAGCTACCTCCTGAGTACTCTCGTTGACCTCAGAACCTGTGATAACTGCATAGTCATCAGATTCTGGTTCTGACTCCACCTTGCCATCATGAGCATGAACTGCACTGCTGAATATCTCTTCCGCCTCGAAGAATTCCTCAGCTCCAGCATTTTCTGTTTCATTTCCATCTTCACTTTCAGCTTCTTCTGTGTTTACAATGGAATGAACAGAATCTGCATCCGAAAAGAGTACCTGCACAAAAGGATGGGAAGTTCAACTCCTAATCCTAAAGCTTCAAAAATCGACAAACAAAGCACGAACAATGTTAAATCTTACCTCTGCTCTGAATTCCCTAGAGAACTGATCCTTGGCATCCCAAAGAACATCAGCTTCATCGCGGTTTAGCGTCAAAATGTTTGATCGGACAAATGCTGTATGGAACATCACTCTAAAAATCATCTCTTCTCTCACCAAGTCATCCTCCAAGTGGATGCACTCAAGAACAATGTCTCCTTTAACACGGCAACGGATATTAATTTTTACTAGCTCACACTCTTCCTGCATCCACAAGACATAAGAACACTGAAATTCGCAATCTTTACATCTATTGATGTAAATTTAAGGATTGAGGCATTACCTGTTGATAGAAGCGGATTTTCTTTTTGACTTTCAAGGTTGAGAACAAAAGCTTCGAACTTCT
This sequence comes from Salvia splendens, assembly GCF_004379255.2. Lineage (NCBI taxonomy): Eukaryota > Viridiplantae > Streptophyta > Magnoliopsida > Lamiales > Lamiaceae > Salvia > Salvia splendens. Next base: position 21,436,645 of record NC_056053.1, on the reverse strand, counting down.
AGTAGATGTTTTTGAAGTAGGATCCTGACCATATACACGGAATACGGGCCGGCATCCTCTTCCACCGTCATATGAAGGAAGGATCCTAAGAATAATACAATCCAGAGCCAGAGGTGTATCTGCCGGTGGCCAGTTGGACCCATTATTCCTTCTAGAGATGTACTGAAGATATCTGAGCTGAGACGGTTGTGGATTTAAAGGAGACAATAGATGAAGAAGTTCCCTCGGTGCTTGTTTGTACACCATTTCAAGTGTCTTCTGCTCGCCCGTGTACTGTTTCCTGTACAGAAGAAGGCCTGCAAGCATAAAGGCGAGGACAGGCCATCCTCCCCTTTCGCAGTGCATTAGAAGCACATTCTGTTGGCCCTCAAGCGACAGCCAGCTCTCACTTGAACGCAGGAAATGGTTAATCATCTCCAGTGGTAACAACGGACACCCTTCATACTGCCGAGGGTAATCCATTACTGTCATATCATACTGAGATAACACATCGGACAATTGGCTCCTTTTTTCTCTTCCTTTGAAATTGAAAACCATAAAAGCAGCATCGGGATAGTGGTCCTGTAACTGAGCAACATTTCCATTCATATATGTTCTGTACTCATCTTCGTCAAGTACATTGGTGGAGAAGCAACTATCAAACACTACAGTAAAAAAAACCAAATGGCATCAGTATATGGCACAATACAAGAGTGTTGCAAGCATACATAAAACTATAATCACCGAAACCAACATCATTTTTTCCAAGTATCCATAGTTACGAGTCTGCAATGCTTAAATGACTTGCCAAACTCACAATGTCTAGAGTTAAAAAATCTAGATACGAATCACAATAATGCATTCATTTGACCAATCTAAGATAAAACTCCCAAGCTATATACGAACTTTTCTGCAGCATATGGAGCCATAGTTTTCCTTGAATATGTACATCGAGCTTCACCTAATACATAAGACTGACTAATATATCCAAGCTCAACGATTCCAAAAGTTTTTTCGAATTCAACAATATAACAAATATATCACATTCCCACATTCTATCCAATTTGCACCAATTTGCAGCATCCATAAAAAAGCACCATCAATCCAACCAAGCTACATAACACGAGAAAGCCATGAACAGTTGAGCTAGAGCTAGAGGTTGTCACACATTGAATTGATTGACCAAAGAAAGAAAACTCCCAAGAATCAGTCAAAACTTGTAATCCTACTCCACTAGAATGTATGCAGAAGAACTAAAACACATCAAAATCAGACAATGAAGCAATAGCTGAAAATGCCATACCATAGACCCTCTCGGAAATCTCAAGAAGCCGGTCAGGCGGCTTCCGGTAGAACAACCTTCTGAATAGCGCCATCTAACGGCGCCGTTTCGGATTCAAAACCCCAATTCACTACTCCACAATCCAAACTTCACCGCAACTCACCAGGCTGAACAAAACCCTGATCAAAACACCACCAACCACGCAATTCAGCTCCGGATTTCCACCTCACAAATCCAAACAGTTCAATCACTGAACTAGAAACGGAAATGGCCGAGAAAAAGATTCAAGAACACAAGAAAAGGGAAAAAAAAGGAAGAAATTTGAGCTCAAAATCAGTCAAATTTGAGCACAAGGAGCTGACGATCAATCGAGTGCGAGCATAAATGATAATGAATTAGCGATACACAATTCTTGGTAGCATGAAAAACACTAGGACCGTTTTGTGATTGCGAAAAGGGGGACTTGATCACATGGGGGTGTAGAGAGAGAGAGGGGGAAACGTAGTGGGACACAAATGAGAAAGGTTATCCAACTCGGATAAACGGTAAATACACGATTTTGCGTTTGTCGATATCTTGAAACTGTTGTTTCCTTCTCCAACTCTGATTCGTTTGTTTTTGGACTGATTGCTGTTTTGATGGGATATTGAACTCACGTGGATAAATGGTGACAACGATCAAGAGACAGATATACTCATCTAGCTCGAATCCATATAATGATTCTGAACAGTTTTAATATACTTCAACAATTAAAACGTTTATTTTGCCGTAATTTTTTATTCCTACTTAGAGTTCTTTTCTCAAAGACCCAATTTTTATGTAGTTCGACTTCAAAGTATTCCCTCCTTCCATTTCTTGTTAATAAATGCGTTTCTTTTCGAATTTTAAAAAATATGTTACTTAGATGCTAAATAAAGTAATAGAGAATAAAATAAGAGGGATGAAGAGGGAATAAAAATAAGAAGGATGATTACATTTTTTTATCAAAAATAGAAATAACTCAATTAACTTAAACTTACCAAAATAGTAAAATGACTCTATTAATTAATGTATTAATTATAGGAGATTCATAATTTTTGGTTTGATAATAGTTATTGTAGCAGAGTTTGTACAAGATTTATAATTTGTATTTGATCACATTCCTATTGTGTAGCATGCATATATACTCTCGTGTATTTTTTTCATTTAACTCACAAGATATGGAGTACTCCCTCCGTCCCATTTAAAATGAAACATTTGGAAATTGACACAAGATTTTATGTAGTATTGTTTTGTGAGTTAATGAAGAGAGAGTAAAGTAAGAGATATAAAAAAATAGAGATAGAGTTGTTTCTAATTTAAGAAGCGTTTCATTTTTTAATGGGACATATGAAGTATATTGTATCGATGGTTAGAAGACCACCTATTAAACAGGACGACCTATTTGTCCAATTTGTGAACATTTATAATATATTTGCTTCTATTTGGTTGTTACTTGTTAGACTAACGGGATTGGGTGAGATAGCAATAACTACTTTTTGGTTTTGATTTATAAACATATTGAAGGACCAAACAACTGACTTAAGAATTTAAGGTTATTTTATATAGGCAAGAGTCAAACTCATAACCTTTACTTAAAGATGAACAGAGTCTCATTCCTCAACTGCATCCCTTGAATTAAAATCTGTTTGCTTTTTTATGGAAACGTGATGGGTATTTTTGCTATTTAATTCATATAAAAATAAAATAAAACTATTAAAGATCTAATTGTTTTATGATGTAACCGTTGGGAAATTTCAGAATATAACGTTAAGAATCTAGTTTATTTCCCACAATAAAGGTTTTTTTGTTAAATACTTCCATTCCTTAAAAACTAGCTAAACATTACCTGATCATTTGAAGATTTTAATCCTTTTCAGCATAATATTGTTGCCAACTTTACCAATGAGTCCTTTTCGAATTCTTGTTTTAGACAAAAAAAAATGTGATTATATAATGATAGCCTCCCCTAAACAAATCTAACCAATAAAAGATATTCGAATCTATTATTTGATGTTTGAAAAATGACATTTCAGTTGAACTACCAAGAAGGGGATCATAAATGTTGCAGAGTTAGGAAGTCTTTGTTAATCAAGCATAATCGAAACAAAAGTATTGCAATTTACGGGTTTATTAAAATAAATAAACATAGTACCTTGTTTGATATCGTATCATTAATTAATGAGTACGGCTTTTCCTCCAATTTATCAACCGTTTTTGTTCCATACCTATAGCTTTAATTAAAATTAATTTTTATGTGATTTTGTAACATATGTAACGGTAATCGATTTCAAAACGGTCACGTGAAAGAAAAAGAACGTAACCTTCGCATTTGATAAATTGCTTTACGATATTTGTATATTTATAAAAGAGACCCTATTTATTGCAGCAAGATAAGTCCCTCCGTTGGCAACTGCGCTACCCCTGTCAGTCCGGGAGGTGGTTGAGGAGACGGTATGTCAGGCCCTTCCCCTTCCCCTTCCCCTTCTCGGAGGTGGTGGGGGTGACTGTACACCAGATACACCAAGATGAAGAGGTGGTGGAGGTGGAGCCCACCATTTAAAAATAAATAAAAATATAAAGTTAGGTTGGGTGCTAAGTCATCATTTCCAATTTATAAATAAATAAAAATTAAGAGTGATAGTCCATCTCTCTTTCTATAGAACCCAGTCGGATTTCCTTCCTCATTTATTATTTCAAATAATGACCATCTTTTATCTATATATTATATCAAAAAAATTATAAAATTAACATCAAAATTCATAGTTTTTCATCTTTTATAAATAGAGACCATTTATGCTATGTTTTAAAACACATACACAAATTTCATTTTTTCTTCCTTTATAGTCCTTCTGTGATACTGTATAATATCTAACTTTTTCAATATTCTTTACTTTTCACCACATATTTTTTTATCTTCAATTTCATATTTCAATTATAATCATTTATGTTTATTTATTTATTTATTTTTATAATTTTTAGTTTGTCGTAATAAAATATTTTAATTACTAATATTATCTTAAAAAATTAATATAGAAATAATGGTGTGATATCATTGACAAACTATAAAAAAATGTATGGTTAGATTGGATGAATATTAAGAACGTGGGAAGAGATAGAAATTGGTTAAATATTAAAAAATCGGTTGCTTGGATTGAGTTGGGTGGTTGTTCTTATACATGGTCCAAAATCCTAAGTTGTATATTTGTAGTTCATGACTTCATGTTGGTGACAGTGGCGGATCCGCTAAGGAGCAAAGAGGGATACCACTATACCCCAAAATTAGAATTAATACTCCCTTCGTCCACGAATAGGAGTCTCATTTCTATCTGGCACGGGTTTTAAGAAATGTTAAGAAAAATGGGTGGAAGATTATTAGTGGAATATGAGTCTCACTTGTATATATTAGTTTTAAATAATATGCGAGTGGAATGAGTTAGTGGAATGTGGAGTTTCTTTACCATTTATGGTAATTATGAACCGGGACTCCTATTTGTGGACGGACCAAAATGAAAAAACGGGACTCCTATTCGTGGACGGAGGGAGTATTATACAATCCATATGTAAATAAGTTTGCTTCCCTATTCCATCGGTAGATGCTTCCTTTAGCGTTTGATTAAGCCGAGTTTGATTCCCACTTAGATCCGAATTTTCAGTCTTCTCTTCATTTTATAAAGTATTTTTCCCTTTCAGGTTCTTCAAATAATTCTCTTATAAGTTATAACGTTTAGTATTTTGACTTTTTAATGGATTTAATTCCATTCTCTTCGGATCCCTTTATTTTGTACTCCTATATTTCTATTTCGAATTCATCTTAAATATTTTATGCATTTTATTTTAGAAAGAATTCCTCATCTTATAAATCATTATGCATTTTAAAATTATTTTCTAATGTAATTTAGTACTATTATCTTTTTTTTTGTTTTATATTCTTCTATTTTTTATCTTCTATTTCTTTAAATAATTGAAACATATCTCCAATAAGCCAAAAAGAATTATTTATTAGTAAAGATAACACACAATACAAACGTTAAAATAATTTATCTATAATTTACATTATTTTGAATATTGAAAGTCATTTAAGTAGTATCATTAAATTAAAAATAATTCATATTTACATTCAATAAATAATTTTAACTAAAATAAAGAATAAAAATTTTGATTGAGAGAAAAAATTAAAGAGAAGAAAAAAATTTTGTATTTTGAAACTTCAACTCGCTATAATTATTTATCGTACCCTCAAACCGAAAATCCTAGACCCACCAGTGGTTGATGATGTTTGATTTCTTCTTTTATCGACATGTCTTGGCACAATGCTTTTAAATAGAGGCACAAAATTGATTCACTAATGAAACTAATTAAGTTTTTCGAACAAGCTGAGAAATTTTTTCCTGACCTTTAGCCTATTAAAAAAATATAAATGGATTTATTATGTTTATGTATATCAAGCATTAAATTATCCTAACCAAAATATGATTGCAATTAGAGGTGAGTAAACTACTCAAAAATTGAATATTTGATCCGAATCAAACTGAAATTAAATTTGATTCATTTTTTTTCCTGATTTTGGTTAGTACATTTTACATTTTTTGACAAATATTGATTTTTCTGTACGGTTCAAATGTATAAAAACCAATAAAAACAAAATTTATATTAATATTATACTTAAAACAAACTGAATTTGTGTTGGTTTATACTAATAAATGTTAAGGTATTAGATATCATGATAATTATAATTGTTTTGAACTTTTGATATGTTAACTGGTTGATGTGATACATATTTTTATGTTAATTATAAAAATTAAAATTTGGATTTTTTTTATATATTTATGAAATTTCAGTTTTCGTTATCTTTTAATTTTTTGATTTTTAGATATAATAGTGGAATTTTGATTTTTCAGTTGGTATGGATTTTTGTAGTTCAGAATTCAGTTTTTTGGGATAATTTGGGTTTTTACAGTTCAGTTCGATTTGAGGAAAAAAAATGATCCGAAAACCGAATGTCCAGCCCTAACTGAAACACTTGTTCTTAATATTTTATTGCGATTATGAATAGTGGACGGGGTGTGGGCAGTTATATTTTTCAAAATGAAAATGATTGGTGTAAAGATGGAAGATTTGAGTAACTAACACTTTCTGGAAACTTGCTGTACTTTACAACAAAAATGAAGAGCCATTGGATGAATGGGATATGTAGAAGAAGCAGAGACCCTTTCTTCAAAAACCTCAAATCATGATAATCCATTCCTCTCTAAACCCCATAAATATTTCAATTTCCACTTACTTCCCATTGTGTTTAGCTGCATTAAAAAATAGTAATGATTAGTATAATTTGATAAGTATTACAACTAGATATTGGATAACAATATCATTATATCAACTAGGCTTCTGATAGTAGCAAATTCATAATCTACATGAGACATAACAGCATGAAGAAACTTGTAGCTTACCTCTTTGAAACCATGATCTTCGACCTGCCTGGTGGAGGTGGAGGTGGAGGTGGAGAGGGATTTCTTATGTTGTAAGATCTATTAGAGTATGCAATAGTAAGGAGTGAAGGTGGGGTAGAACATGATGCCATTTTCCATGAATTCATGGAAGAAAATAGGGGAGGGGGAGGTGGCGGAGGAGGAGGTGGTGGAGGTGGAGGTGGAGGAGGAGGAGGTGGAGAGGGATTTCTTATACTGTAAGATCTATTAGAGTATACAGAAGTAAGGAGTGAAGGTGGGGGAGAACATGATGCCATTTTCCATGAATTCCTGGAAGAAAATACGGGAGGGGGAGGTGGTGGAGGAGGAGGTGGTGGAGGTGGAGGTGGAGAGGGATTTCTTATGTTGTAAGATCTATTAGAGTATGCAATAGTAAGGAGTGAAGGTGGGGTAGAACATGATGCCATTTTCCATGAATTCCTGGAAGAAAATAGGGGAGGGGGAGGTGGTGGAGGTGGCGGAGGAGGAGGTGGTGGAGAGGGATTTCTTATGCTGTAAGATCTATTAGAGTATGCAATAGTAAGGAGTGAAGGTGGGGGAGAACATGATGCCATTTTCCATGAATTCCTGGAAGAAAGTAGGGGAGGGGGAGGTGGTGGAGGTGGCGGAGGAGGAGGTGGTGGAGAAGGATTTCTTATGCTGTAAGATCTATTAGAGTATGCAATAGTAAGGAGTGAAGGTGGGGGAGAACATGATGCCATTTTCCATGAATTCCTGGAAGAAAATAGGGGAGGTGGAGGTGGTGGAGGCGGAGGAGGTGGAGGTGGAGAGGGATTTCTTAAGCTGTAAGATCTATTAGAGTATGCAATAGTAAGCAGTGAAGGTGGGGGAGAACATGATGCCATTTTCCATGAATTCCTGGAAGAAAATAGGGGAGGTGGAGGTGGTGGAGGCGGAGGAGGAGGTGGAGGTGGGGAGGGATTTGTTATGTTGTAAGATCTATTAGAGTATTCAATAGTAAGGAGTGAAGGTGGGGGAGAACATGATGCCATTTTCCATGAATTCCTGGAAGAAAATAGGGGAGGTGGAGGTGGTGGAGGCGGAGGAGGAGGTGGAGGTGGAGGTGGAGAGGGATTTCTTATGCTGTAAGATCTATTAGAGTATTCAATAGTAAGGAGTGAAGGTGGGGGAGAACATGATGCCATTTTCCATGAATTCCTGGAAGAAAATAGGGGAGGTGGAGGTGGTGGAGGCGGAGGAGGTGGAGGCGGAGAGGAATTTCTTATGCTGTAAGATCTATTAGAGTATGCAATAGTAAGCAGTGAAGGTGGGGGAGAACATGATGCCATTTTCCATGAATTCCTGGAAGAAAATAGGGGAGGTGGAGGTGGTGGAGGCGGAGGAGGAGGTGGAGGTGGAGAGGGATTTCTTATGCTGTAAGATCTATTAGAGTATTCAATAGTAAGGAGTGAAGGTGGGGGAGAACATGATGCCATTTTCCATGAATTCCTGGAAGAAAATAGGGGAGGTGGAGGTGGTGGAGGCGGAGGAGGTGGAGGTGGAGAGGAATTTCTTATGCTGTAAGATCTATTAGAGTATGCAATAGTAAGCAGTGAAGGTGGGGGAGAACATGATGCCATTTTCCATGAATTCCTGGAAGAAAATAGGGGAGGTGGAGGTGGTGGAGGCGGAGGAGGTGGAGGTGGAGAGGAATTTCTTATGCTGTAAGATCTATTAGAGTATGCAATAGTAAGCAGTGAAGGTGGGGGAGAACATGATGCCATTTTCCATGAATTCCTGGAAGAAAATAGGGGAGGTGGAGGTGGTGGAGGCGGAGGAGGAGGTGGAGGTGGAGAGGGATTTCTTATGCTGTAAGATCTATTAGAGTATTCAATAGTAAGGAGTGAAGGTGGGGGAGAACATGATGCCATTTTCCATGAATTCCTGGAAGAAAATAGGGGAGGTGGAGGTGGTGGAGGCGGAGGAGGTGGAGGTGGAGAGGAATTTCTTATGCTGTAAGATCTATTAGAGTATGCAATAGTAAGCAGTGAAGGTGGGGGAGAACATGATGCCATTTTCCATGAATTCCTGGAAGAAAATAGGGGAGGTGGAGGTGGTGGAGGCGGAGGAGGAGGTGGAGGTGGAGAGGGATTTCTTATGCTGTAAGATCTATTAGAGTATTCAATAGTAAGGAGTGAAGGTGGGGGAGAACATGATGCCATTTTCCATGAATTCCTGGAAGAAAATAGGGGAGGTGGAGGTGGTGGAGGCGGAGGAGGTGGAGGTGGAGAGGAATTTCTTATGCTGTAAGATCTATTAGAGTATGCAATAGTAAACAGTGAAGGTGGGGGAGAACATGATGCCATTTTCCATGAATTCCTGGAAGAAAATAGGGGAGGTGGAGGTGGTGGAGGCGGAGGAGGAGGTGGAGGTGGAGAGGGATTTCTTATGCTGTAAGATCTATTAGAGTATTCAATAGTAAGGAGTGAAGGTGGGGGAGAACATGATGCCATTTTCCATGAATTCCTGGAAGAAAATAGGGGAGGTGGAGGTGGTGGAGGCGAAGGAGGAGGTGGTGGGGGTGGAGGTCGAGGTGGAGAGGGATTTCTTATGTTGTAAGATCTATTAGAGTATGCAATAGTAAGGAGTGAAGGTGGGGGAGAACATGATGCCATTTTCCAGGAACTCCTGGAAGAAAATAGGGGAGGGGGAGGTGGTGGAGGTGGAGGTGGCGGAGGTGGAGGTGGTGGAGGAGGAGGTGGAGAGGGATTTCTTATACTATAAGATCTATTAGAGTATGCAGAAGTAAGGAGTGAAGGTGGGGGAGAACATGATGCCATTTTCCATGAATTCCTGGAAGAAAATAGGGGAGGGGGAGGTGGTGGAGGAGGAGGTGGTGGAGGTGGAGGTGGAGGTGGAGGTGGAGAGGGATTTCTTATGCTATAAGATGTATTAGAGTATGCAGAAGTAAGAAGTGAAGGTGAGGGAGAACTTGATACTCTTAAAGGCACATGCCATGAACTCCTGGAAGAAATAAGGGGAGAGGGAGGTGGTGGTGGCGGCACTCTACTGGTATTATGTACATTGGACAGGTGGGGATGAGGGGCAGGGGATAGGGGAGTTTCCGGGCATGGCTCGATGCCGAGCTGTGCATAAACTGCAGTGCTGAATACTTCTTCTGCATCAAAAAATTCCTCAGCTTCGGCATTCTCTGTTTCATTTTCATACCCACTTTCATCTTCTTCTGTATTTACAATAGAATCACAAAAACGGGATTCATGTGACCAATCCAAGATATGATGATACATATGATAAAACTCCAAAGCAATCAACCCATTTAATGCCTAGGTTTATTAATGAGCTGTTTCGAATTCAACAATATAACAAATACAATCACATTTCCAAAACAAAACTATATGAATCCAACCAACCTACATACAAAAGAGAAAACAATGAACAGTTGAGTTGGAGATATAAGTCAAAACTTCAATGCCTGATCCACTAGAATGTTGTTCAAAATTAAAGAATTTTCATAATGATGAAGAAGTAAAACTCATCAAAATCACACAATGAAGCAGTAGCTGAAAATGGCATACCGTCGAGCCAATCAGGCGTGTTCCGGTAGAAGAACCTTCTGAATAGCGCCATCTAATGCCGATGATTCCCCCTCACCACATACAAAACCCAATCCAATTTACTACTCCACAATCCAAATCCAACACTCTAATTTTCGCAGAAACCGAAATGGTCGAGAAAAGGATTCAGGAACCACAACAAACAAGGAAAAAGGGAAGAAATTCCAGCTTAAATCAATCAAATTCCCAGGAAAATAGAGACGCATGCAGCAGCTGGTCTTTAATTAATGCTGTGGAACGTTAAACTGTTGGACTTTTGGAATAAAATATTAATTCAAATAAAAAAACAAACACATTAAGACAAAGTTTAGGGTACTAAGTCATCATTTCCAATTTAAAAATAAATAAAAATACACAGTTAGGTTGGGTGCTAAGTCATCATTTCCAATTTAAAAATAAATAAAAATACAAAGTTAGGTTTGGCTAAGTCATCATTTCCAATTTTAAAATAAATAAAAATTAGAGTCATAGACCTTCTCTCTTTCTATAGAACCCAGTCGGATTTCCTTCCTCATTTATTATTTCAAATAATGACCACCTTTTATCTATATATTATATAAAAAAAAGTATAAAAATTACATCAAAATTCATAGTTTCAAATGAACACTTTCTGGAAACTTGCTGTACATTACAACAAAAATGAAGAGCCATTGGATGAATGGGATATGTAGAAGAAGCAGAGACCCTTTCTTCAAAAACCTCAAATCATGATAATCCATTCCTCTCTAAACCCCATAAATGCTTCAATTTCCACTTACTTCCCATTGTGTTTAGCTGCATTAAAAAATAGTAGTGATTAGTATAATTTGATTAGTATTACAACTAGATATTGGATAACAATATCATTATATCAACTAGGCTTCTGATAGTAGCAAATTCATAATCTACATGAGACATAACAGTATGAAGAAACTTGTAGCTTACCTCTTTGAAACCATGATCTACGACCTGCCTGGTGGCGAATGCAACGCTCGCGTTTCTCCAAGAGTTCGTCAATTTTATCCGATTGAGACAGCAAGGGTCCCGAAAATTCAACCTTCTCCCCTTGATCATCATGATGAACCTGTATCAAATCCAATGCACATTAGTAAAAGAAAAGATGTTTCATCATTTTCATTGTTACATGTAAAGAAAAATACCAAATTTCTTCTCTTAGAATCCTGTTTATGGTAGAGTGCAGCTGACAGCTCTTGAGAGTGGTATCCATCAGAAGCATCAAAAGAGTCCGGACGCTCCAACTGGCTCCATTTCTTGAGCATCGATCGTTTAAACGTTCCATATGAGTCGTGGCCTTTCGTACTGCCTTTCACACCTTCACAATTCTCTTCCCTGGCTGAATCCAAATTATTCCTTGGTTGCATAGCACCGGAAGGTTCAAGAATGAGACTTCTCGAACTAGACCTGCTCCGCGACCTCAACGATGAATCCATCATCCTCTTCTTCGCCCAGGCAAAGCCACTCGACCCTGAGACTTGTAGAGGGCCTGCATATGCATCATCGCCTTGAGACGCATTCTTCACATGGCACGCCTCTTTGGTCACACGCTTAGGCAGCTCCTGATCCAGTGCATTGTCTGCTTTGCGATTGCTGACGCTGATTCCATCGTTCACTCTCTTTTCACCTTGCTTTTGAGGAGGCAAGTTCTGTCTTTTGAGAGATAGGGCCTCTTCTGGGGCTAGTTTATTCGTTCCGTTCTGCTTCCTAGTAGGCTTCCTCGATTCAGGCCCTCGTGATCTTCCAACGGGCCGTTTCCTGAAACATAACACAGTTAAAGTTCTAACTCTGAAGAATCAGCAAATAGGCTTCAAGACTCCACCTTTAGGTATATTAAGCACTACCTGCTAGCATCCTCATGCTGTTTATTGTCTATCTCCTTACTCGGAGGGTATTTTGGCATGCTCGACGGATCACAAGCATACGGCTTCGTCTTGAAGTACTAATGATCACATAGAAAGAATCAAGTGATCAGACAGATCCTCCTAATTGACATGAAACCATTTGCACCAAATAACTTGCAAAATGTAAGTGAACATTGATTGTGAAAAAAGAGTACCTCTGAAGCCAGGGCTGAGGTTGCCGTGCCCCTCTTGTGCGGTTCCACAGATAGAAGAGTTTCCACGAGCGAAACAGCAGATTCGGGTAAGTTCTTGAAGGTTTCCCACAGAGAGCTCTTATAAGGATGCTGTGGTTTAAACAATGTCGCATGAGGAAGCTTTGTCTTCTTCCAGTAATCGTCTGGCGGGGATCCACAGAGTTTGAATATTTTGTGCAGCTGTTCAACCTGTTTATACAAATAACACGAAAAACTTCACTATTCAAAACGCACTTCATAAGTCACGAGCAAAGACAGTGCGCGATTTAGTGTGTTGGAGAGGGTGTTAACCTCAGTCCTCCCTTGAAGGATGGGTCTACCAATCAGAAGCTCAGCAAGTAAGCAGCCTACGCTCCATAGATCAACGGATGCCCCGTATTCTGTGGAGCCTAACAAGAGCTCCGGAGGGCGATACCACAAAGTCACAACTCGACTAGTCAGAGGCTGCCTCTGCCCATAAGAACTTAAGTTTGCTAATCCGAAATCAGCAACCTTGAGGACTCCACCATCGTCAACTAAAAGATTGGCACCTTTGATGTCCCGATGCATCACTCCTCGAGCATGGCAATGCTCGAGCCCAGACAACAGTTGCTTCATGTAGCATTTGACCTGTAAAAGCAAGCCAGAGGAATCATAACAATAGTCCAAGAAAAGAAGATTAACTCAAAAAAGGATGCAAACCTGTTCTTCGGTGAAAGTGATCTCTGGGGAAGATAGTAGTCCGGAGATGTCATGCTCCATATATTCGAACACAAGATAGATGTTGCTTGAAGATTGGGATGTGATCAGCCCTTCCAGCTTGATAATATTTGGATGGTCGAGCCTGCGCAGAATTGCTATCTCCCGAGCCATGAAACGAACACTCTCTGGCTCAAAATTGTCGAACCGGACCTTCTTCAAAGCAACTATCTTCCCGGTTTCCAAGTCACGTGCTCTGAATACAGTGCTATATGTTCCCTGACCAATCTGTTTATACAATTTGGAACTATTATCTTCATCAGCAAAAATCCCTATTATCAATGATTTGTAATAAGCAGTAAAGGTAATGTTTAGTTGAAATGAGTTACTACTAAAATTGAAAATGGAAACAAACTAGTCCTTTTTAACTACAATTCAATACCGTAGCTATCTAGGGACAGTTTCAAAGGTAGGTTAGGCTTAAATGATTACAATAAATTGCAGCAACTCCTTCACACACACACTGTGTCCATAGTTAAGACAAATTCAACAAAACTTCATACTCATTTGACTAATCTATATGCAGAAAATTGAATAAAAGTAATCTCAAAACTCAGAAAATGCAGACAAATGATCCATTCCATAACTAATCATTAAAAAAATACCCCCAATTACTAAACGAAGATTATCACAACTTAATCACATATCTACAACCAAAAACATGGCTAATCATGATTCAAGATTGTAAATTTCATACTCATTTAACTGATCTTGATATGCAGAGAAAATTGAATAAAAGTAATCTCAAAACTCAGTATACGCAGACAAATGATCCATTCCATAACTAATCATTAAAAATAAAAAAAATACCTCAAAATTACTAAACAAAGATGATAACAACTTGAATCATATACAATCACAATTTCAAGATTGTAAATTTCAAACCTTTTCAAGTTTCTCAAAGGAGTCTGCTCTGAGTGGGGCACATCCCTGGATGGCTTCTCCGGCCACCGCGCTCAGCCAGGCCGGCCACCCCGCCGCCCCCTCCACAGACTTGTGCAGCCTAAAACTCACCGACCTATTGGAACTCGCCCTACCAGACTCGCCCAACTCGCTCCCTGACTCAGTAGAGCCTCTCTTCTTCACCTTCTTCAGCTTCGAATCCAGCTCCACCGCCAAACCGCTCCCACCGCCGAAGCTCCCCACCCTGCTCCGACCCGACCCAACGACGGAGTTGTCCGCCGCCGGCGTAACCGAAACCGTCTGCTTCGACGACACGCAACCCATAGCGGCGGCGCCGCCTCACCAGCCCATCAAAATCGCCGCCGCTGTGAGCGTCGGAGTTGAAAAGTAAGCCCGGCCCAGATCAGAAAATACAAAATCTTGAAACGGGTCGAGCTCTGTTTTGCGGAAAAGCAATGGCGGTTGGTTCAAGCTTCGGTTGGTTCAAGCTGCGGAAAAGATCTTTTTTCAAGCGGAATCAACGCAGTGAGAAGCTAGTCGTATACGTACGTATACTGTATCTATCTGGGAATGTAAAATCAAGAAAAGTTGGCAGAATTATACCAAGAAAAACCGAGGGAATGGTATTTGACTTTGACGTTGATTTGAATTTTGGGATTGGGGCTCAATTTCTGCACCATTCTTCACTCAATTTTGGTTTTCATGTTAGTACTCCATATTTTACTTGCCTTCAAAAGCGTTCAAACATCATAACTAAACACCCCATTTTGGTGGGGGATTAGTTGCAGTCACTGAAAATGAGAATATGGAGGTGGTGGGTTGGGGTGGTTTGCATTTTAATTTATTTAAGGCCTAAATTATAATTTATGTGTAGTTCTTATTTTATGACATTTTATCTCATAATGTTTTGCTGATTAATTTTTTTTATTTTTTTAGTGGGGTAGTTGTGTATTGAGAGGGGACAAAAAGGGTGGGAAGATTAAAAATAAAAGAAGTGAACTGTCGAATTCCACTATAAAAAGGTGAATAATAGTGATATTCAATATTTACTACTTGCATATTAGTGTAATCCGATGAATGCAAAGAATTGAATTTGAGTTGATTGGACAAGAAGAAAATGATGTATGGTAAAAACGTGAGCATGTTTATGGAAATTTAAAATAGAAATAATTTATACTTGTACGTAAACTTCGTTTGACGAGGTATGAATTTGATCAAGACTAATCACTAAGTTAGACGAAATGTCGAGAGAAAACGAAAAGTGAAAACTCTCAATGAATAGTGATTTAACATAAGAAAGTTAAATAACACCTAAAACACTCAAGAAATTATTCTACTCCATATAACTATCTTTTTTTAGATGAACTCACCCCAAATAAAGTGTATCAAAAATATTCATTTTGTTTTTACTTTTAATTCGATTTGAGTACAACAAGTTGACAAAGTAGTACTAGTAAATATTCACATTAACAAAAATAAAGCAAAAGTGGAATAAAATTCACCCCAAACAAAAGAATAGGAAAACAGAAGGCAAAGAGGAAATTATTAAGGGTGTCTCTTATAGTAGTAGAGTAGAATTCCACATCCACTCTCAAATCTTTTTTCCATTTCTTCCACTTTAGAAATAGTCTTCAACTAAAATTATCATTTTTAATTTACCATATTGCATTGTGCATTTGTGTTACCACTTTTAAGGCAATATTAAATGCATTAATTTGATTGCTTGCTACCATATCCCATAATTCAAAGCATCGCACATGCACGCCCGCCCCTTCACTTTGCTTTCAACAATATTTATGTTTTTGTGTTTAATTGCTTTTTGTTTTTGCTATCCATATTGAAATAATTATTAACGCCTAAATAATTACTATATGATACAATCACAAAATGCTTATTTAGATATACTTACCGTGTTTAAATAAATAAATAAATAAAATAGAAGTCCCGTATAAGACTGAATTTATAATTTTATCATGACATGAATGCAAATATAGGGATTTGGATCCAAATATTTAACCCCTTAAATCGTCCAGCATAACTTTTTTAAAAAAAAATCTTTAAAAACATTAAATAAATGTGATTGAGTAATACTAATTTATTTTGAATATAATTGAGTTTAAGAGAGGAAAAGTATGATAACGTATTGAAACGGTCAAATATACTAGTATACACTTAATAATCTAGTGAAAAAATATAATACCTTTAAAACAGTCAAAATACTACAGTAGTATTTAAGTACAGTACAATTTTTTATTGCTGAAGCCTGAAGTTACACCTTTTTTTTGTAATTCTAAGTATGATATAATCAATTCACTCTCATATATTTCTATTTCATTTAGGACATCCGCATTCCAATTGCGGTTGGGGAGGCCAGTGGCACCGCGGTTGAGGTTTGCAACGAGGTCCGAGCTGCATGCAGGCACGTGAACACGCCCGCGCATGAGGTGTGTCTCACGATTTTAACATACCTCCTATAAATACCCTTCTTTAAAAATTAAAATTACAATAATTAAAGTAATTGAGATTATTAACTTTACAATCTATTTAATTAGATCAAATTCTACAATCTTTTCGAGTTTCCACACTTGTTATATTTTAGTATCATATAAATTAAAGTGTCCATATCAATTTATTTTGGTTATGAGAAGATTATTCTCATTTATTTCTAGTAATGGCGTTTTCTGTTGTCCCTATAAACCAAATAAAAATCTACATTATAAATAATTAAAAAATCACAAGAAACTTAATCATATAAGTCCGTGTATCATTATTCATGTAGTACTAATGTACTATAGCATAAATTACGTGAATAAAATAATAATAATTGCAGCATTAGTTTGTAACACCAATAATCTATGAATTACAGTACGTTATTATAATCGTAGTGTTGTGATCGATAAAAATGAAGTTAACTTTCTGCAGTTAGATTAAATGGATTTGTCATTTGACAGTCCAACAATTTTCACTAGAAAGTAGCATGTGCTATGTTACAATACTCGACTCCAAATATTTTAACCTCAATCATTGCTGCTTCCCACGTCTTATTTCTCATTATAATGCTAATACCACTCATTATAGTAAACATGATTTCTCTCGACATTGTTCCGTTTTCCAGTTTCTTGAAATATCTCAAAAAAATTTGACAATGTCAGAAATTTGAGAAGTTCAAGAAAGTGGCACTTTGGATCTTGTGATAATGAATAAAAGAAGGCTATGTTTAAACTTTAAAGTTTGGGGTACCGAAAAGTTAGATTCATATTCTTTCGATTCACGATTTAAAGAATCATTTTAATTTGGTGTCGGTTTAAAAAATTATTTGACTTTGTAAAAGAAAGTGTTGAAAAAGAAAGTGTTGATATAAGATCAAAGTGAAAAACAAATGTTAAGAGTGAATTTAAAATTCTGTACAGTTTCACTGGTTAAAAAGAGAGATTTAATAAATTGAAGTATTCTCAACTGGTTTAAACAACAAAATTAGCACAGTATGAACATTTCCTTAATCAATCTGTATCCAAGAATCAACTAGAGATTGAAGACAAGTATGTCTGATGGTTTACACTACTTTCAATCTCGAAACAAGCACGTACCACGAAGAAATCAGACAGAACCTACTTTTTCATCACAGCACAGAATGCATAATGCTGTTTTGATTCATTGATAAATGCCACGCTGTCTTCGCTGTTTTATTGAAATGAGATCATAGGGTCTGTAATGGCTGTTACAAGAATTGATTCGAGTCGGCTGTCTAAGTGTTGGTTGAAGTAGTAGTCGACATTCTTTGAATGGAACTCTGTGCTTTTGAACACCTCGCTTCTATGAAGAGCTGTCATCGTAGGGCAACTTGCACGGAGCCTTTTTATCTTTGGATATTTGTTGCCCGAGCATTTCAGCAATGGTTCTGCAGCGGCACTGGTTTCCTGGCCTTATAACATCTCCATAGACAGCCATTTCAACGATATCGAGCTCCTTGTCTGTCATAAAAGATGGCAGAGTTACCCTTTAAAGTAGAATCAGATGATACAGTTTATCAACTCAATAAAACATTCAGATGAAAATTGTAACAGAATATCTATTCTAGAAATATACACCATATATTCAAACACATTATGTATAATCATTTTGACAAATATAACCACACTGAAGAAGCACTTATTTGCAGTTGGGTTGCTTCTCACTTGCAGCATTCATTAAATATATGGTGTATATATCTCTATAATAGATACTCTTACACAATTTTCAGGCATAAAACAATGTCATAGATAATGCCTTCTTCGATCAACAAGATAATATGAGATGTTTGGATTAGTAGTAGGTTTCACTCAGCATCCAAGTCATCCTCCAAAGTCCAAACTCATAAACCAATGTCATAACGACCAGCAACATGGCCTTCAAATCTCTTCTTTTTAGGTCAGTGTGGTATTCTTTTCTTCTCCTAATTTTGTTCCTATGCATTTGGTTCACAATCTCCCAACTCCTAAATAAGAACTGCCACATTGACTTGAGCTTAGTGTGGCTAAACACAGAAAAAGATTAGTGATTTGATCAACTAAGTACTATAATCACAAGGATAAAAAGATTAAAACATGAGTAGGTTTGTGTGCCACTAGATCAAACAGTTAATACATAGTCATGAAGAGTCAGTTCATCATCAGTTTTCACTGGTAACATGGCCTGTCAAAGTTCGTTTCTCTCCAAGTTACACAAAATTTTCCACCTAGATCGAAAATCTTGAACCTCCTCCTATGCTTTCACTAACCTTCTCGCACCTGTCTTAGCATACGCAACACTGCTACCATCGTCTTATGCATACCACTTACAATTACATTACACGAAGCATCTTTATTTCAAGGAGACGAAGATAAATCACTCATTTACTACTCAATTCATCCCAGTACAGACATAGCACATGTATTGGTTGAGCCAATCCTTTACCATTTACAAGATGAATCATTTATTCACCACAAGCATAAGCATATCAAACAAAATAACTTGCATTGATAAACAATAAGCACAAACAAGTAAGAAGAAGAACATGAAGAAGCAAAGTTATGTATACCAGTGAACTTGATGTCACAAGAGTAGCCTTTCAAGATGGAATCATCAATCCCCTCCTTGTCCGATTTGAATCTATTCACCCTCGTCTGCAGAATCTGGCAATTCTCTGCTACAGACTCACCACCTACACAAAACTACAACTACACAACTTAGTTTCCCCCAAATTTCCATTCAAAAATAAACAGAAATCTCACAAATTTCCAATGCTATGATAATTAAGCACAATCAATTAACCCTAGAAACATGAGGGGGACCTTTGGAAAAGGGGACGATGTGGTCATATTCAAAGCAGAGGCAGCCTTGGCAATTGCAGAAGCGTTTGCAGACGACGTTGCCGGCAGCGTCCTTGCGCCAGCGCTCCGGGTGGCGGCCGGGCACTGTGTCAGCATTGGCCCAGCACATGCTCTTGGCCTTAGTGTCGAAGAACCTGGGCAGCTCTTCATCCTTCGGTTTCCGAGCTCGCGGCGGCGATACCGAACCGGGCGCGGAGCTCATACCGTCGAGCCCACTGAAATTTGTTTTTCGGTTAATTTTCTGTGATTTTTATTGGTTGGGAATTCCATCAATAAAAAATGTAGTAGTAATATTAGTATTTTTTTTTCATTGTGAATTTGTGATTGTCTTCAACCTCGATTTTTTATGTTTTATTTTGATAGTTAGTGACAAAATAAATAGATTTATGAATAGATAAAATAATGTAAAAATAAAAATAAAGCAGATATAAATATTTTAAGTGATCCAATTTGAATAAAATGTCTCAAAAAAGAGAAATGTTTCAATTAGAAAAATGACCAGTTCTTAATGTAGACTTAACCTAATATACTTCTAAAAAACAATTTTCTCTGTTATTTACTAAAATAGTCTTAGTATTTGATGAAATTGATTAAATAATTGAAATATTATTTGTAAAAAATGAGATACGTTGCAGAGAAAATTTAACACTAGACAATTTTAGTAGCGGATCAAATGAAAAAACAAAACTATTTTTCATGAACCCGAGAGTTATTGTATTGTTGGTTTTGAATAGTAGTAGGTAATATTCTACTTAATTTCACGATTATTTACATTCTTAGCAGAGCAATAATTTGGCCAACATCTGTTTGTATTGATGAATTGATCACAATCAAGATTCAAGAACCAGACTCCCAAATCATCCAACTCTGAAAACCGAGGACAAACAAATAATACTACTACAATAATTATTGATTTTTCCAAACAAATTAACCAAAGAATTCCAAGAATATATCGACAGACTGCTATGGTGAGAACTGAGAAGCTCTTGCATTTCAGAATTCTTCGACTCGAAGGCCATCCCGAGGCATCTCGTACGCATCTTTAGATCTCGATTTCTTCACTCCCGCCATGAAGCAGATTTTATCAGACTTAGTGCCCTCCACATTGATGCTGCTCACCTTCACCCACACCAGGACCTTTGTCTTCATCCCCTCGATTCCTGTCAGCTTCCCTCTCGACAATGTGGCCTTCACACGGGTCGAGTACCTCACAACGGACGAGTCCTTGAAGCACACCTCACACGGGGAGGACATGTGGACGATGAGCTTGGACTTTGCCTCCTCGAATTCGTAGCATGTTATGTTCTGAGGAAAGAGGCCACGAGGAAGATTGTAATCTCGGAGGAGATCTGGCAACGATTTCAATGGCTTTCCTGCAGTGAGATTAAGCAACAAATCATGATTCAAGAAACTAGATGCTTTGATCTTATGATAAACTTGAAATCATCTCACATTCAAGTGA
Source organism: Salvia splendens (assembly GCF_004379255.2). Classification (NCBI taxonomy): domain Eukaryota; kingdom Viridiplantae; phylum Streptophyta; class Magnoliopsida; order Lamiales; family Lamiaceae; genus Salvia; species Salvia splendens. The sequence goes on along the minus strand of NC_056053.1, from coordinate 21,415,759 downwards.
TAATTTCTTCATTTCTTCAACCATGACCTAAGATGTGATTCAAAAATGAATGTGAATCTAGCAAGTCCATTCAACCTATGGTTTTGCAATGTACCTTTGAGCTTGTTGAAGATCCATTTCGCCTTCTCTTCAACGGTGTTTGACAGAGTCTGGAATTCGACACACAAAAACAAGTCATGGTCTTCGCCTAATTGTCAGCATCACTCACAGAGCGGCATACAAGAATTCTACTACTACTACTACTATGTTTCAACATGATATATATCTAAAGAGTATTGATGAAAAATCAAATCAAATACTCAATCCAAAGAAAATTATGCTAAAGGAAAATCAATTAATCCAACATGTCATTATATACTACCATTACATGAACTTTTAAATCTTCCAAACAGCAATTTAGGAATAATATCTTGGAGAATCTATCAGCAGATTGCACCATAACTCAAGAGGTAAATTGGATGGAATTTTCAAATCTAACTAAATATAAAACATATCTGCAATTGGTGATACAGATTCATAAAAGCAGAATTCAACCATCTCCTTTCCATCAGCATTTCACACATTAAATCACATCATTCCATTAAAAAGGCAGTCTTTTTCAAAAATTGTGATATCTTTTGTAAGTGAAGACTCAAACAGCAGCAAAAACACCCAATTCAGCACTAATCAAGAACAAGCATTGATTTTTCCAATCAGCATTATCATCACACATAAAAAGGCTCATTCAAACACATAAACACAAATTTTTACAAGAAAGAGGGCTCAAACAAAACCTAGAAAGACAAAAAAAATAAAAAATCGAGAGAGAAGGCATACAGAGATGTCTTGAGAGATGTTGGAGATCTCTTCTTTGGCTTTCTTGGAAACCCAAAAGGAGCCTGCTTTAATACTGGCAACTTTTACCAGAGCTTTCTCCATTTTCAAAAGCTCACTTCCTCCACCACAAACGAGAATGAAAGGTTCCCTCTTGCTTTTTATGAAAACCTCTCTGTCCCTCTCACACAGTAGTGTGTGTGTGATACAGCTCATTCACTGATCCAAGATTGGAAATTTGGCATTAAATGGCAGAGAGCAAAGAAAAACCGGCGCCCCCGACAAATAAGATTGCAACTCGACTACCCTTTTTAAATCAACGAGATTCTGATCCGCCGATTTTCCGATTTAATCTGACTTGCATTAATACTCGTGCTATGCACGGTCATAGAATTTTCAATAATGACAACAATTGGTAAGTAATTTAAAATAAATATAAATACAATACAAAGAAAAATATTATTCTCTGTCCGCGAAGTAAACTATTTAGTAATAGACACATGAATTTATGAAAAATTGATTTGTAAAATTGAGTGAAAAAGTAAGACAAAGTATAATGAAGAAATAACGATGTTTATATTTAAGAATGTAGAATATAATTCCTTTGATTAAAATGTATATAAGGAAATGAGCAACTAAAATGAATTTTGAGGGCTAATCTTATACAAATACAATATTATAAAATCAGAATTATAAAATAGTAGTTAACAATTTCACTAAATAAATAGATCATAACTTTTCATAACAAAAATCATAAAAATAGAAAAATAGAAAGTACAATAGTAACAACAACCATGAGTTTATAAATTTTGAAAAACTTCTTTGTAAACAACATTAATAGTAGAATCTCAATAGTAACAACAACCAGGAGTTTATAAATTTTGAAAAACTTCTTTGTAAACAACATTAATAGTAGAATCTCCACTACTATCAACATCATATTTACAAACTAATATCTTCAAACCATCACGACTTGTGACTCTTGATACAGCAGCATACAGTTGTCCATGACTGAAGACGGGCTTTTTCAGAAATAATCTAACATGTGAAAGCGATTGACCTTGACTTTTGTTAATATTCATTGCATAAGACACAGCTAATGGAAATTGTCGTCGTTGGAATTTGAATGGCAACGTTGGATCAGATGGTATTAAAGTCATTCGAGGAATCAACACCTTAAGACCATATGACCAGCCAATACTTGTCCCTCCAAAACATAGTCACCTAAACGTGTAATAATCAATCGGGTGCCATTACACAAACCATTAGAAGGATCTATGTTCCTTAACAACATCATTGGAGTATTAACTTTCAGCAATAATTCATGATTAGGAGTACATGAATATTTCAAATTATTCAAAAATTCAACTGTATGAATCTCAGCAAAGCCATTTAATGTCAAATCAGAGTTTGATATACTATTAGAGCTCAAATAAACTCGACCTTGAGACTGATCCAATGAAATCATGAATTGATTAACCTCATCAACTATCTCTAAAGTAGGAGCAAGTATTGCACGACCATGCAAAGAATTACTTAACCCATGGAGATTCATATACGAAGGATATATGTTGGAAATAATGGTTATAAGAGAATCTCCAGAATTAGACAAAACAATGTCAGAAGGAAGATGAATAGATACTTCACCATCATTTGGACCACCAATAACCCCATCTCCAATAGAGGCAACCCAAGAGTAAAAAGCCTCTAACTTGGAGGCTTCATCACCATATTGAAAACTCAATAGTCTCATGTTTTTTGTCAACCTCAAAACTATACAACTCCTCCAAAGATAAGAAGAGTTAATGGTAGCATTCACAACATCTTGTCGGGTACCATTAGGAATAACCGGTAAAATTTGTCTAAAGTCACCACCAAAAACTACAGTTTTTCCACCAAAAGGTTGGTCCATACTAAACTCATTACATCCAAGCATAATATCTCTGAAACTCCTATCTACAGCTTCTATACAATGTTTATGGATCATAGGAGCTTCATCCCATATAATAAGTTTAGCTCTCAAAATGAGCTCAGCAAGTGCACTCACTGGTTTTATATTGCACATCGAATCTTCATTCACATTGACAGGAATCTTAAAGCGGGAATGTGCCGTTCTACCACCGGGCAATAATAAAGAAGCTATACCACTGGAAGCCACATTCAAAACAATATCACCCTTCGAACGAATCCCTGCAGACAATGTCTTTCATATGAAGCCACATTCATATGATTCGACAAAGATAAAAGTTTCAGTTTAATAATATGCTATAATGCTATAATCAGTAAACATACCGTTTTATCGTGGAAAACATCTTCTAAAATATCATCATTTTTTTCTGCAGATTTGTGTTGATAGGAACGGAGACAAAAAACTTTGATAGCAGAGTTGGAGATACTGGGATGAAGATTATCAATAGCAGTGATGAAAGGTGCCATGACTTGAATTAGGTTTTCTGTATGATCAAAGCATGTCTTTTCAGTATCAGTATATTAGAATGAAAAGAAAACATTAATGGCAGCAGAAAAATATTATTTTAGTTCAGTTTTTGTGCAGGGATTGTCCTACAATAAAGAAGTTACTAATGGCAGCAAAGACAACGAAGTTAACATCAAACAGTCAAAAGGTAAATCTAAACCAAAATATACTAACTTGAAATAACAACAGAATCAGGAAAGATGGTAAACAAAGAAGGGAATAATAATCTACAGAATTTATTAACAGATAAATAATTGCAGTCAAGGGATTAATGTCAGTTGAACTCTTTTTTGCAGGATGTGATATACATAAAAGAAAATACATGGGATCAAAGAGGCACTAACAAAGGTTAGGATTATACTGAACATCTACATATAAATTAAAATAGAATGATAGAAAGTGTAAGCATTGTTTGCTGACAAAACAGGAAACAATAAAAACTAAAACATGGGTTCAAAGAAGAAAGATACTAAGCATGAAAACAATAGAATAGATGAAAATATCTATACTACGATCAGAATAAATGAACATATTTGTAAACAAAGAATAAAATCAGAATATTAATCTCTGAATGGTAAGAATTGGTAAGAACTACCTACAAACAGAGTAAAGGTAGGTAGCTGAGTGATTCAGTGAATACCAATAGTATCTAATAATGTGCATTGATCAGTGAATAATGCACATATTGAAGAGAATAATGTTGAAAGAAACTTGAATTCATGTCATTTGGGTTCATCAATCCATGGTGATAGGTTGTAGTACCCACTCACAAACGGAACCATTACAAAGGGTAGAGAGTTTGAATCATTCCCCTTGAGTTTAGCAACCCATTGGGCTAGGTTATAGCACCACCACATGAATTAAATTTCATTTTTTAATGCGTTTAAGATTTGGTACAGTAAATAATGTACCGATAGTATCTAATAATGTGCACGAATCAGTAAATAATGTACAGATTGAAGAGAATAATGTTGAAAGGAAATTGAATTCTTTCCCTTTGGGTGTAGCAATCCATGGGGCTAGGTTGTAGTACCCACTCATGAGCGGAACCATCAATAATGTATCACATTAATCTAATGTACTATATACATCCTTTGACATGCATAATGCACAAAATCAAGCAATTAATGTACACTAATATGTTAATAATGTAACTAAATAAAGAATTAATGTACACATAAAAAAACAACCATACAATTACAACAAATGGTGAACGACCAAATAGTCAATTAAACCCTCCTGAAATAGAGGAGGTTCCCTTTCTTTGATCTACTGGGCCCTTCACCCACTTCAGCTTGCACTTTAGGGGGCTCATCTTTTTGTTCTGTCATTCTCTGCTGGAAACGATGCGCAATTGCTATCGGAACAACATCATCCAACATCTCTTCGTAGTCTACCCTTGGTAGTTTTGATGTTGTGTAAAAGACGGTTTCAAAAATTTTAGAGTGCTATATAACATTGATGGAATACGTACTAAACAAGCCCATCAGCCTAAAGCCCAAGAAAGAGTATCAGTTCGGCATGACTAAAGAGATCAGTTCGGCACAACCAAAGAGTTCGGCCCCAGCCTACAGCTCGGTAAAAGCCAACCAATCAAACTCTGCTCTCAGGTCGGCATCAAGCTCTACTCTCAGATCGGCAAAAGCTGCTCGGCAATAATTCAGCAGTTCGGTCTCAGTATTCGACCGAACTAGGAGACAGTGGACTCATGCAGGATTTCCACCTCCACTACACCCACGATCTATTTAGTGGTGTCAAGCAGTCTTTAACTCATGCAGGATAGTGGACCCATGCAAGATCGCCACGATCTCCACGACATCCACTGCCTAGTAAATAGTGCTGCATGCCACGATCTTGGTTCAATGTATAAATAGAACCTAGATCAGATAGATAAGGTTAAGTTCTGTTAAGCTCACTAGAGATAAAAGATCAAATAGCAAGTCTGTATTGTAAGCTGTAGAAAACAGATCAAGCAATACAACTCTGCCCTCTTTTCTTCCCGTGGACGTAGATTTACCTCAGTAAATCGAACCACGTAAATCTCTGTGTCGTGATCTGCATTTTCCTGCATTCATCAACATCAGAAATTCGCGGATTCATCACTGGCGCCGTCTGTGGGAAGCAGAGAACCAAATTTGTGATAAAGCGAATTTTTGACCCCTTTTTCCACCCAAAAAAAAAAAAAAAATGCATACCAGATCACATAACACCCATAATACCGTTCGTGATAACCGTGAGGAAGCTAGTCCAGCTCGCAGGTCTGAAAAACGGCCTCGGGAGACATCTACCTCCGGTTCTCACGAAGAAGGAACAAGCCACTCCAGGAGTCATCGCACCGAGTCTTCCCAGCAGCCTGATTTAAATGAAGCTGTCAAGCTGTTCTTGGCCGAGAAGCAGGAGGAGTTCTTAACCTTCCTGCAGAAGAGCCAACAGCCGGAGAAGACAACGGCGGATTCTCCCTCCTCATCCAGACATGAAAGTCACTACCGCAGTAGTGACGTGTCTTCCAGGAGAAAGAATCCTCAACCCCGACATGTTCCTGTTCCTCCTCGGTACCGGAACCACAGGAGAACTCCATCTCCTCCGTACCGAAGAAATATCGGGTTCGCCATGTACGGAGCATTAAAGACTCCGTTCTCGGACGATATCACCCGAACTCCTTTGCCGCGGAAACTACCGGACACCGTCAATGACTTATGACGGGCTAGTGGATCCTCATGACTTCTTGGGACGCTATCAGTATAATATGGCGAACCAGGGTCTCAATGAGGTCCATATGTGCAAGCTGTTCCCCGAGCTGCTCATCGGGAACGCCAGAAGGTGGTTCGACAGCCTTCCTCAAGGTAGCATTAGATCCTACCGAGATCTAATGGATGCTTTCCACAGGAGGTTCTTTCAGAAAGCGGAAGCCCGGATCACTTCGGCTCAGCTGCTTTCTATACGTCAAGGTCGCGACGAAAAGATCAGCGACTTCATGACGAGATTCCACAAGGAATGCCTACAAGTAGATGATCTCAACGATCTACTTGTCATTTCGGCATTCCAAAATGGAATCCTGCCCGGAGCTCTCTACAGAAAGCTCGTGGAGTGCGGTCCGCAAACAGCTCAAGAAATGTGGGACATTGCGGACCAGTTTTCCCGTGCGGATGAGGCAGACCGTCGAAAACGGTCTTTAGACAGCTCATCCCGAGAAGAGAAAAAGAAGCCCGATCAAAGCGGCCAGGTGCTTCCTCGCCGAACTCCTTTTGAAAGAATTCAAAGGGCACCGGTACAAGGCAGATTGGGGCCACGTCTCAATCCTGAGAAGCCGCCCGCTCAGTTCGTACCATTAAACAAGTCAAGAGCGGAAATTTTCGAACTACATTCCGATATGTTCGAAAAACCAAAGCGGATGACGAAATCAGCCGCGCGGCGACCTCAGGATCAATATTGCTCCTTCCATCAAGCCCACGGTCACGATACCGAGGAGTGCCGAAATTTGGCTGCAGGTATTGATGTTCTTGTGAAAACAGGAACGTTAAAAGAATACCAAAGCAAGCAGCCGAAAAAGAACAAAAGGCAGAGAGGTGCGAACTGCAATCCTCAGGATCCGAAAAGGCATGAGGATCCCGAAGACGACGACGAGCCGCAATATGATGGAGTAATCCAGACTATTGATGCTCTCCCTGCCGGGAAGACTAAGTCGTCTCTAAAAGCAGAACGCAGAGGTTCCAATCAAGAGGAGCCAACACATAAAAGGCTGAAGAAAGACGAAGTGATTACATTTTCAGATGCCGATCCCGTCCCAGCCATCTCTCCTCACCAAGACGCTATTGTCATTCAAGCCGGAGTGGCAAACAAACTGATCCACAGAGTATTTGTGGATACAGGAGCGTCAGTCAGCATTCTTTTTAAAGAATGTTTCGATAAAATGGAAGTGGATCCAGCTCGGCTCAGTCCGGCTCCACTTCCTCTGAAAAGTTTCGCCCAGGAGGACACCCGCCCTGAAGGTATTATCAGCCTTCCGATCACGGTGGGAAAAGCGCCTACAAGCTCCAATACGATGATCGAGTTCTTTGTGGTGAAAGCTCGGTCCCCGTACAACATCATCCTGGGGAGAGACTGGCTCAACACAGTTCGGGCCGTTTGCTCTACTTATCACCTCACCATCAAGATCCCCACTAAAGGTGGGATAGCGGTCATCCGAGGTGATCAAAAGAGAGCAAAAGAATGTCTGCAGATTGCGCTTAAAAGTGCCGAACAATCAGTTCGGCACCATCAAGCATAGCAATCACAGCAACCGGAGTCAGAGACAAGCAAGATGACCGAAGTCACTTCAGAGCCGAACTCAATGACCGTTCAGTTATACGAAGATGATCCATCCAGAACGGTCAAGATCGGCTTCGCAGGAATGCCTCTACTCCGGGAAAAGACCATTCAGCTCCTCAAGGAGTACAAAGATGTCTTTGCATGGTCTCCGTTGGACATGACCGGAGTGCCCCCCGAGGTAATCACTCATCGGTTAAATATTGATCCTTCAATCCGGCCAGTAAAACAGAAGCAAAGACTCTTTGCGGCAGAAAGAAGCCAAGTCATCCATGACGAAGTCCGCCAATTACTAAAAGCGGATGTACTATTCGAGGTGAAATATCCTTCTTGGGTGGCCAATCCTGTGATGATCAAGAAAAAAGAAGGAGGATGGCGGATGTGCATAGATTTTACCGATCTAAACAAGCACTGTCCTAAAGATTGCTATCCCCTTCCGAATATAGATAAAAAAGTAGAAGCTTTGATCGGCTTCGAAATTTTCTGTTTTCTTGATTTATACAAAGGATATCACCAAGTGTTGATGGATGAGAGTGACGCTCCGAAAACAGCTTTCATTACCGATTTCGGCATTTTCGCTTATAAAAAGATGCCATTCGGTTTAAAGAATGCCGGAGCCACTTATCAAAGGATGGTAGACAAGCTTTTTCGGCACCTAATCGGAAAACAGGTTGAAGTGTATGTCGACGACATAGTTGTCAAAAGCAAAAGCACTTCGGAGTACGAAGACAACCTCAAATCCACTCTCGACGTACTCCGAAAAGCCAACCTCAAACTCAACCCCCAAAAATGTACCTTTTTGGTAGATTCGGGAAAATTTCTGGGTTGTTGGGTTTCAAAGGACGGACTCAAGGCAAATCCCTCAAAAGTTCAAGTTATTCAGAACATGGCGATGCCGAAGTCCATACACGATGTGCAAAGACTAACTGGATGTCTAGCCGCATTAAATAGATTCCTTTCCCAAGCAGCCGAAAAGCAACTGCCGTTCTTCAAAGTGTTAAAAAAGGCACCAAAGTTCGAGTGGGGAGCCGAGCAGAAAAAGGCCTTTGACGAGCTCAAAAGTTATCTAGCCGAGCTTCCTATTCTCTCTGCTCCAACCGAAGCCGAAGTAATATTCTTATACTTAGCGGCATCGGATCAAACCATCAGCGCGGTGCTTGTACGAGAAGAGGGCCTAAAGCAGTTTCCCATCTACTTTACAAGCCGAGCATTAAGAGGTCCAGAAACAAGGTATCAACCTCTGGAAAAAATTGCTCTGGCGTTAGTAAATGCAGCAAGGAGACTGCGGCCATACTTCTATGCTCACAAGGTATGCGTCTTAACCGATCTGCCTCTTCGGCAAGTTTTGACTAAGCCAGAAGCATCAGGCAGAATCGCCAAATGGGCCATAGAGCTGGGAGAACACTCAATCGAGTACCTACCTCGAAAAGCCATCAAGGGACAAGCCTTGGCAGATTTTCTTGCAGAAGCAAAGTTCGATCAAGCAATTCCTGTTATTGCCGAACAGAAGAATTCTGCCAATGCCGAACTAGCACAGCCCTTGGAATCCGAAGTAGAGCCGCCGGACTGCTGGAGCGGATTCGTAGATGGAGCTTCAAACAAGATGGGAAGTGGAGCTGGTATTTTACTTGTCGCTCCCGACGGACACGAGGTAACCTACTCATTTCGGTTCCTATTCCCCACTACTAATAATGAAGCCGAGTACGAAGCCCTCCTGGCCGGACTCCAGTTAGCGCAAAGTCTGCTCGTCAAATCTCTCAAAGTCCATTGTGATTCACAAGTCATAGTAAATCACATGTTGGGTACAAGTGAAGCTCGTGACGAGAGAATGAAGAAGTATTTGGACAAAGTGCAAAGCATCAGCCGAAGTTTCTCCTATTTTCGGATAATCCGCATTCCCAGAGCGGAAAATAGCCGAGCAGATACCTTAAGTAAGTTGGCCTCAGATCCGAGCTCAAAGGCGGAAGAATTAATGCATCGAAGCATTGATGAAGCCGAGGTACATTCAGTATCCAGCTCGCCGAACTGGATGACGCCGATCTTGCAGTATCTGGATCAAGGACAATTGCCCGAGGATAAGAGAGAAGCTCGGAAGATCACGTGCCGAGCACTTCGGTACGAACTTCATGAAGGAGTCCTCTTTAGAAAGTCTTACCTCCAGCCGTTATTGCGGTGCGTAGGACCAGAAGAGACGGACTACATCCTCAGAGAAGTTCATGAAGGATCGTGCGGTAGCCACATCGGAGCCAGAGCTTTAGCTAAAAAAGTTCTGAGATGGGGATATTATTGGCCAACCATGGTACAAGAAGTGTACGAAGTGCCAAATCCATGCAAATGTCCCAAGGATGCCGCAGACCGATCTATACACTATGCAAAGCCCTTGGCCTTTCATGCAATGGGGCATAGACATAGTGGGACCACTTCCTCAAGCTCCTCGGCAAATGAAATTCCTTATCGTTGCCGTGGACTACTTTACGAAGTGGGTGGAAGCTGAACCATTAGCTGCGATAACGAGCTCAAAGGCATTGGACTTCGTCTGGAAGAACATAGTGTGCCGATTTGGCATACCCCACATCCTCATCTCGGATAACGGGACTCAGTTCACCGACAAGACGTTCAAGAATTGGTGCCAAGAGCTGAATATTCAACAGCGGTTCACTTCGGTCTCTCATCCACAAGCAAACGGACAAACGGAGGTAACAAATCGTATCCTGGTGAAAGGGTTAAAAGCTCGGTTAGAACAAGCCAAAGGACAATGGGTAGAAAATCTCCCTCAAGTCCTATGGTCCTACCGAACTACACCCACAACCTCCAGCGGTGAAACTCCGTACAGTCTTGTGTACGGCACTGAAGCCGTGATTCCGGTGGAGATCGGCATACCCAGTCCCCGAACTCTAAACTTCTCAGCAGAAATGAATGACGACGGACTGAGAGCCGAGCTAGATCTTGCCGAAGAAAGAAGAGAATTGGCATGCATAAAAGCAGCCAAGTACAAGGAGCAAGTAGCCCGGTATTACAACCAAAGGGTGAAGAAGCTGCAATTTCAAGTGGGAGATCTCGTCTTGAGAAACAACGAAGTAAGCCGAGCAGAAAAGCTGGGCAAGCTCGAACCCACATGGGAAGGTCCGTATCGGGTGTCAGAAGTCCTCGGCAAAGGGTCTTACAAATTGGCTCACATGTCAGGAGAACAGGTACCCCGAACATGGCACATTTCCAACCTCAAGAAGTTCCATTTGTAAGAGACAGTCCGGTCAGTCAGTCTTGAGTCCTGTTCGGTCAATGTGCTTTCTTTGGTTTGCTTGGTCTTTGTGCTTTCTTTGGTTTGCTTGGTCTTTGTTTATCTCTGTGCGTTTTGTCTGTGTGTTTTGCCTGTCTCTGTGCGTGTCGTCTCTTACAAATGTTACTGAGGTATCTTGTTCTTCGAAGGCTGATCCCCTTCTTAGAACATATACAAGCCAACGATTGTGAGTCACAGCTTCTAAAGAAGATACAAGACCACAATTCAGCTTAAACAAGCAGTTCGTCTAAAACGAGCTGCAATAAGCCAACGATTGTGAGTCAAAGCTTCTAAAGAGGATACAAGACCACAATTCAGCTTAAACAAGCAGTTCGTCTAAAACGAGCTGCAATAAGCCAACGATTGTGAGTCAAAGCTTCTAAAGAGGATACAAGACCACAATTCCGCTTAAGAAACAAGCATTTCGTCTGAAACGAACTGCAATAAGCCAACGATTGTGAAGTCCAAGCTTCTAAAGAGGATACAAGACCACAATTCGGCTTAAAAATCAAGCACTTCGTCTGAAACGAACTGCAACAAAAGTCCGATTCACGCGATAAAACTTGCCTGAATTAGGACAAGGGAAAGTCCGATCCACGCGATAAAACTCGCCGAATTAGGACAAGGGAAAGTCCGATCCCCAAATTAGGACAACGGAAAGTCCGATCCGAGCGATAAAACTCGCCAAATTAGGACACAAACCAAGTCCGGTCAAAGAAGAGTTCACTTCATAAGACCGAGGACAAACATCAACTTACCCCGTACCTTTATCCAGAATGCCGAAGTGATTCACTTCGCTTTTCGGGGGGGGGTAGTGATGGAATACGTACTAAACAAGCCCATCAGCCTAAAGCCCAAGAAAGAGTATCAGTTCGGCATGACTAAAGAGATCAGTTCGGCACAACCAAAGAGTTCGGCCCCAGCCTACAGCTCGGTAAAAGCCAACCAATCAAACTCTGCTCTCAGGTCGGCATCAAGCTCTACTCTCAGATCGGCAAAAGCTGCTCGACAATAATTCAGCAGTTCGGTCTCAGTATTCGACCGAACTAGGAGACAGTGGACTCATGCAGGATTTCCACCTCCACTACACCCACGATCTATTTAGTGGTGTCAAGCAGTCTTTAACTCATGCAGGATAGTGGACCCATGCAAGATCGCCACGATCTCCACGACATCCACTGCCTAGTAAATAGTGCTGCATGCCACGATCTTGGTTCAATGTATAAATAGAACCTAGATCAGATAGATAAGGTTAAGTTCTGTTAAGCTCTCTAGAGATAAAAGATCAAATAGCAAGTCTGTATTGTAAGCTGTAGAAAACAGATCAAGCAATACAACTCTGCCCTCTTTTCTTCCCGTGGACGTAGATTTACCTCAGTAAATCGAACCACGTAAATCTCTGTGTCGTGATCTGCATTTTCCTGCATTCATCAACATCAGAAATTCGCGGATTCATCAAACATAATATTGTACACGCAACATCAATTAATGAATATGTCATCACATATAATGTAGTACATTAGTAGCAAATAATGTAACAATTAACCTGAATAATGTAACCTAATATGTGTAAGAATACAATAGAGACTATTATACCCTAGCCCATGGATTGCTAAACGATTTGTCCAAAATAAGACACACTAATGTATCACATTAATTTACTGTAATGAACACTTCTAGCTAAATAATGTACAAAAATAAGCAAATAATGCACAGATCAATAAAACATCCACTTAATTCCAAGATTTCTTTGAAATCAATTGATACAACATATCACAAACACATAATGGACAATACTGCTTACAGTAATGTACAACTATTCCATATATACAAACGACAAATTCAATAGATTGCTTAATAATGTACAACAACAAACAAATAATACACAAATTCAGGGGAACTAATAGATGTAGCTTAAACCAAAAACTTATACACCACTGCGTACTATAATGTACAAGTTCTCCATGAATACAAATGGCAAATGTAAGAGATTGGTCAATAATGTACAACATCAAGCAAATAATGCACAAATTCAAGGGAACCAATCGATTCAGATTAAAACAACATCATCATATACTCCACAGTTACAATAATGAACAATTTCTCGATGAATACAAATGGCAAATGCAAGAAATTGGTCAATAATGTACCACAACAAACAAATAATGCAAAAATTCAGGGGAATCAATCGTTTCAGATTAGAACAAAATCATCATATACACCACAGACTACAATAATGACCAACTTCTCGATGGATACAAATGGCAAATGCAATATATTGCTCACCTGCAGTCTGGGTAGGTTGGCTTTTGAAGGGTCTGTCTCTTTTCGTCATTAATGTTCTATCAGACAAACCAACAATCAAAACATAATAAGATTTAATTTACAAAATCGACAATTACACAATTGTATTCCTGTACTTAACTACACAATTCAACAATGGACAAAACCCTAACAAAAATGAGCCCGATTTCAGGATTTAAGGATATATGAACTGAACGTTTGTAAAAAATCGTGAAAAATCAACCGAACGATGGTGAAATTCATCGATTCAAAGTGTCTATTCACGAAAAATTGGAACTTTTAAAACCTACCTTCTTGTCGAACGGAAAAAGACCGCCACGCGCGAAGGGATTGAGGCTTCAACTCTGAAACGGCGGCGGAACGTGGATTTGACAGCGGAAATTGAAGCTAGGGTTTAGGAATGGTTGGGAATGCGGGGAGACGATTGAGGATTTTGGGTTGAAGAGGGATGCGGTTGGAGAGAGGGAGAGAGAGAGAGTGTGAGTATTTGGAAGGTCACTCAAAATCCCACTTAATTACGTGTGTGATTCATTATATTTTTACATTTATAACCCTATAATGTACATACTACAACTAATAATGGAAAACGGTTCCCTATATTAAGGCTTCATCATACCGTCCAGCATCTTAATTCAATGGTTGATATTAAATTGGAACTTAACACTAAGGGGGCAATAGGACTTTAATACTCCTATATATATATACACACTAAAAACGGTCGAATAATAAATAAAAAAAAGAATGAAACATTAAAACCTATTTAAACCTATTCATTAATGGGCCATCTGACTTGGCCAATAAATACTATATTATGAATTTGGCCTATTTAAATTTAACATCTATCTTAGGAATACAAATCGGTTTTAAAAAACCCTAAAAAAAGTAGCCGCCTCTATCATTGAAGGAGAAGGAGAGAGAAATGCATAATACACAATCATTACAAAGGGAGGAACATGTGTTCTCACGCATGGAAGCTATGGATGTCTACACCTGAATCAATCAGTAGAAGGAAAAAAGAAGATATAAATGTAAGAAATTATTTTAGAGTTCCAAATAACAAATGTATGGAATCTTAAACTCAATAGACGAATTTATCTAAGATTTCATCACTCCAGTTACATATGACAAAAACGAATTTGTGTCAGAACTCAATTATTTATAAATGTCTTTAGGTTTATCATAGTCAGAACTCAATTATTTATAGCCCCTTTTGTGTAGGAAATCATTCGTAAAAGTGTTTATCTAAAACATAATCAGTTATTGCAAAAATTATTTCCTAAATGTTTGGCACGAAAAATCCCTGTATGTTTTATATCTCTTATATTGTATCTTGTATCTTGAGAAACTGTATCTTGATAACATTAAGCTTTCAGTTTTGCAAGCTGAGGTTGGTGAGTTGAAAAACTTGAAAGTTCTTGAAGACTATAACATGCGAGTAAAATTCCATGCTCATTCCATACCAAGTGGCATGATTATGTGGTATACCATACCACTAATTTATTGACAAATGGAAGTAAAAAAGGTCCCACATGCCACATAAATTTAACTCCAATATAGTAAGGTAACAACGTGGCAATTCTTTCATTTATGGAAGGTTATTAGATATGGAATGACTATAGACATGATACTCCAATATCTCCCTTATAATATAAAAATATTTTTATGTGTATTGCATTTTCATTCGGTCTGTGTATTGCATTTTCATTCGGTCTTATCACGCAACAGAGAAGAAATCATCTCCAATTCTCCATCCCTTTTGAATTCCATGGGTAAGTTTTCCTCCATTATCTTTATATGATGTATGTATGTGTTGTTTGACTACATAGATAGTGGAATATGTTATTATATCCATTTTGTAATATGTTTTTGAAAATACACATTCTTGATTTTACAATTGACGTTCTTCTATTACTAATAATTTCATTTTGATTGAATAATGATAAGATAGTGAATCCTTAATTTGAATTTATTAACATATAGTAGTATTTTTAATTGCGTGAATTTATATTGAGTTATACATATTTTTTTCTATGATAGAAATTCCATCTGATTCCTACGTGCGTCTTGTGGAGACTGAATTTGTATTTAAACGTGGAATGACTTTTACGAATGAAGAAGAGGCGTATCAGGCCTATAATGCATATGCCTTCAGCAAGGGATTTGGTATTCGTAAAGGTAAGAAATTTTATAATCGTAAAAACGAGCTTCGAGGATGCACGTTTTTGTGTTGTTGTGAGGGATACTCAGAATTTTCCCCATCCGATGATAGAAAAACTGAAAGGTCACTAAAAAGATGTGGGTGTATGGCTCGTATTAGATTTCATATCGAAGGAGGTGTTTGGGAAGTGGTCGAATTCAATGATTTTCATAATCATCCTTTTGTTGAGGATAATCAAAAGCATTTGATTCGATCGTGTCGAAAAATTACAGAAACGAAGGGAGGCATTCTTAACACAATGGTAGAATCTGGGATTAAAGCCACAGAAGCTTATTCTTACCTAACAAATGAAGCGGGGGGAGCACAAAATGTTGGTTTTACTCTGCAGGATTGTAGAAATTTTTTACAGTCAAAGAGGATGAACTTAATAAGTGCAGGAGATTGTCAAAGCCTTTTGAAGCATTTACAGTCTTTACAATGACATTAACCGAGTTTGTTAATCACTATGAGAAGCAAGCAGAAAAGATGCGTGATAATCAAGTGGCCGATGATTTTGAATGTACTCGAGGGGTGCCAAGAGTCGGTGTGGATTGTGGTATTTTGAGGCAAGCGGCACAAGTGTATACTTTGAAGATATTCAAAAAATTTCAAGCCGAGTATTTTCAAGGGTTGTCATGGCATGTGACAAGTTCAAAGCATGAAGGCGGAGTTTACACTTACACCTTGATGAAGGAATTAGGTCATGCGGAGCATTCTGTAAGTTTTGATTCAAATAATGTTATCATCTCATGTACATGCAGGTTATTTGATTTATTGGGGTGGTTATGTTGCCATGCATTGACGGTAATGAATAATCATTTGAATATGACTACTATTCCTATGCAATACATACTAAAGAGGTGGACGAAAAGTGCAAGACGAGAATTTCATCATGATGACGGTGGTTCATGCTCCTTCGATTTGACAATGTCAAAAACTTATCATCTGAAGGAGTTGATGCGCCAATCTTTTAACGTCATGAGCTTAAGTGTAAATGACATTGAAACCGTTAAAATTGCAAAAAACAAACTCCATGAGCTTGATGTTGAGATTAGAAATTATGCCTCCTCGGTTTCTAAGAGCGAAAACCCCGCCATGAGAAATAAGGATAATGATGTCCCTCAACATGCTTCAACTAAGATTCTTGATCCTCTTAGAAGAAAGCCAAAGGGGATGACAAATACTCGACTGAAAAAGTGCTATAGAGAAGCGAAAGAAGGGAAATTCTTCGAAAGGAAAAAAACGTTTGCCGCCATTTCATGGCATGACTCCCATAGAGCAAACACCAATGTTGAATACAGATTTTCACATGAATCCAAGCCACCAAACCATGGTATGTATGTCTAAAAGTTATGCATATTAGCTTATCTATATATATATATATATATATATATATTATATCTATATGAATATATCATATTTGAGTTCTTTGTTGCTGTACAAATTTGTAGGGTCTGTCATCTAATATGATGTCGATTCAGCATGCTCATGCACAACCTTTCTCATATACTTCATTATTGACTCAGGTATATTTCACACTGAAAAGATGATATATTACCTTATTTTCTTATGTGCTTCATTTGTAACTAGATATACATTATTTTTGCTTTGTAGGGTTACCAAGGTGTTCCAAGTGTACCTCAAATCATGTTTCCGAGTGACTGCCCCCCTTGATTTTATCTCAAGTTGAGAAAAGTACTTTGGATTGGTGAAATTTATTTTAGGTATCGTTGCTAGAATGTGAAGAAATACTTTTGAAGAGATTTTTGTGATACTTTAAATTTGAACAAGGAGTAGTATTTTTTTTTCTTTTGTTTATGAAAGTGGGAGACATATTATGTACTAGTTACCGACTAAGTTTCATAAGATTATACTTTTCGGTGATCTTCAAGTTATTCTATTTGAAATCATACTATTTTATTTTTAGTTTTTGATTTTCTTGTTTATAAAATTTCTTAATATTTTACTTGCTAATAATTGAAAACTGTATAATTTATTATGCTAAGCTATAGTCATAAATTTTATTTCTATAAATTTTTTGTATATATAAATATAAAATAAAGACAAATATTCTTACTATCAAATCCTAAAATAGCACTACTATCAAACAATTATAACATGAAAGTTATGTATACTAGTATGATTACTTTTTTTTTATAAAATATTACTATTATATTGAAGTATATTTTACGCCAATTCTAGGAAATTATAAGAGAGATACTGAAGTATCAAATTTATAATTTTTATATAATAAGGGAGATATTGGAGTATCATGTCTATAGTCATTCCATATCTAATAACCTTCCATAAATGAAAGAATTGCCACGTCGTTACCTTACTATATTGGAGTTAAATTTATGTGGCATGTGGGACCTTTTTTACTTCCATTTGTCAATAAATTAGTGGTGAGGTATACCACATAATCATGCCACTTGGTATGGAATGAGCATGGAATTTTTACTCATAACATGCTCATTCCGATTCCTGGTAAGGATTATCTTTTGGTTCTTAATTGATTTTATGTCTTTATAGTTAAGAAAACTAACATGTTAAAGTTTTTTCAAGTACTAATTGCAGTGAAAATTGAATAATGGATGAGCAACAGTTTTGAAATAATAAAAAATTATATAAATTGTATTGGAAATTGAATAATGGATGAGCAACAGTTTTGAAATAATAAAAAAATTATATAAATTGTAATAGAATCTCATTTGTTTTTCTAAAGCTAAGCAGACCTATATTTAGTAGACTGCACACTAAAAAGATAATATATCTCGATTCATACAAAACAGATCAGACTATAAGCTTCAAATTGAGCTAACTGGATTTTACAATAAGGTGTCAAAATTTAATCCAAGATAACGTTCCCGCCAAAACAATCATCAATGGCAATCTTGTTATTTTTAAGACAACTCTCACTTTATATTAGTATAGATTTCACATAATCAAATACTGATAATATTTGTAGTAATCAAATAATATTAATCTCAACAATTATCGTTAAAGAAATACTCCCTCTGTCCCACCTCAAGTGACCAACTTTCCATTTTGGGTTGTCCCACCTCAAGTGATTGATTTCCTTTTTTAGCTAAAAATAAAATTTCAACCATCTCTTACTTTATTCTCTCTTTTTTTACTTTATTCTCTATTAATCTCTCTTATTTTTTCCTCTCTCATATTTATTCTCTCCACTTTAACTCAATACATATCATTTTCTTAATTCCCGTGCCGAAAAGAAATCCATCACATGAGATGGGACAGAGGGAGTAGTTTTAATGAGCAAAATAAAAATACTCGTATCTTTTTTCTGTAAGTTTTCAGTTGTGAAGTTTAATTGAAAGGAGTCGTAGAATTCAAATTTTTCTTTCAAATCAATGTGATATAAGTTTTTGTTTTATGTTTTATGAAGGTCTTCATTTGGTTAAACATAATGAAAATTAATACGGGATTCAATTTTTTTGTTAGTCTAGTAAAAATTCATTGTGTCTCAACTTTCAAGAATTAATTATATGTTGAATTGTGGTATCGAGTAGTACTTACTTATTTAGTTGGATTATGAATTATGTGAAATTCAAGTATTTTTTTTAAAGATAGGTTTTTTGATAATGTGAAGTTTCATAAAAAATAATGTGTGATTTTCAATTATTTTATTTAACGTTTAAATTTATAAAATTTTTAGGTTTTAGTATCATCTGATTAATTTATAGATTTCAAGAATTTTCTTTCAAGTGTTGAATAGTAGTAGTATTTATTTTCATGTTTCTCAAATTAGATTTCAAGAAATCTGGATCAATTTGCAACCGAATCCAATAGATGCTGCTAGAATTAGGATACCCCAATTTGAAATATGACTACTATACAAGAATAAGTAAAATTCTATTTTTAAAAAACTAAACAAATAAAATGCTAATTGAACGTTATATTGTGAATCTAATGATGGTCACGATGATGGGTTACCTAACCTTCAAACTAAAGTTTAAGTCGAAGGCTTAAAATCTAACTCAATAATTGAAACAATTGAATACCATCATGAAAATTATTGAATAGGACATATAACCTTAATCATTACATGATGTAATTATACGTGGTGGGGAGATGACATAAATATGAGATCTAACCTCCAACCTTTAAAGGACCAAAAATGTTTATATAATTCTCAATGAAAAAGGATTTTTTTATATATATAAAAAACGTTCGGCTACTACTGAAATTGATGTGGATTAGAAATATCACTTGAATATTTTGTAATCTTTTAAGTATTTTATATACGCTTCGTATTCTTCAATTAAATCATTTTACATTTAACTATTCTAATTGCACCGACAAGTAATGAGAACAATAGACCACAATTTAGAGAACAATCTGTATTTAGAGAGAGGGGAATAATGATCACATGCAGTGTCTTGAACATTGATTGCATAATTATGTGCAATTTTAATTTGTAAATTGATTGCTTTTATAGTTACAAAATTTTATAGTATACTAATAGCAAATTAGCAATTAGCCATTCACAAATGATGTTTCTTAGAACAAGAAAAATTGGAGTTATTACAAACTTTGATAAAAAAAAGTTTATCAAAATTTATACTAATCCGTTCAAAAAAATAGTTTTGCTTTTCAATTTTAGTGTGTTCACTAAAATTAGATTTATCTATTTATCATAATTTTTTTCTCTATTGAAGTGAGACATTTTCCACTGTTTGTCGTTTACTTTAAAAATATTTTTCATGAAAGAAATAGTACTAGCAAATGATAATAGTAAATGAAAATTTGGGGTGGAGTTGAGTTGATACGATATTTATTTTTTATTTGACTCATTATGTCAGTGTGCGTAAATTGTTTTTAAAAAATTAGTAAATGAATTGGGCTAATCAATTCTAAAGATTTTTACATGATTATAATTTTAGTACTAGTAGTATACTATGGGAGCGTTCGGTTTGTAAGATTGTATCCGGGATTAAATTTGTAGTGGGTTTGGTTCATAAGATTCAACCTCACAACTCAATCCTATAGATGGATAATCACAGGATAATTAGTCATAGCTAACCTCATATAACTAAAATAATCTCACAACTCAATCTTAGATTGTATCTTGGTATTATTTTATCTTGAAAATCGAGCACCACCTATATTTGCTATATTGTCGGAGCCTAAATTGGGCTCATTTCCATATGGGCTTTAAACTGCATTGTAACTATTATTTGGGCCTCCTCAACTCTGAATTTGGGCTGCATCATGTATGTTTGTAAATAAACATAACAAAATGGTTCTTAGACAATAAATGGTGTTAGGAAATTAAGCAAATAATTACTAAAACTAAGAAAATAACATTGAAAAATTGGTTATAAAAAAACAGTTTAAACAAAACAAAAAAAAACAGTTTAAAATGTTGTTGAATAAAGGTCGATTATTACAAAGAATCATAGAAGAGTTGGTTTTTGGAGTTATGAATTTTGACAAAATTTGAAACCTCGATTAAACAGATCATGGATTAAATTTCACAACTCACCCTTTCTAATTCCAATGCCCTCCTTCTACATTTCCTTCATTTTGAGTAAGTTCAATTCTTCAACATCAGCAGATAATCCATCCTTTTCTTAATTGCTCATGTTAACTGATAGCATACACTTCATCATAATTTTTTTTCAAGTGTTGCTCATTGATTTCTTTTTTTCCTTTTTATGGGCAGTGTTTGAATTAGCAATGGGGGAGATCGATACAAAACCAATTGAATCAGTTCAATCTGCAATCACTGATGGTTGGGCGAATTTTTGATGTTAGTAAATGCAGGTAATGAATATAGATCACGACACAAGGAATTACGTGGTTCGATTTACTGAAGTAAATCTACGTCCACGGGAAGAAAGGAGGGCAAGATTGTATTGCTTGATCTGGTTTACAGCTTACAAATACAGACTTGCTATATGTTATTTGATGTCTAGAGAGCTCTTTTTCTCCTCCTGGTCTATCTGATCTAAGTTCTATTTATACATTGAACTAAGATCGTGGCTTGCATCACCACTGACTAGGTCGTGGCTTACATCATCACTAATTAGGTCGTGGCTTACATCATCACTAATTAGGTCGTGGCTTACATCATCACTAATTAGATCGTGGATGTCGTGGAGGTCGTGGAGGTCCTGCATGGGTCCACCACTAAATAGATCGTGTAGTGGAGGTCGTGGAGGTTCTGCATGAGTCCACTATCTCCCAGTTCGGTTGAAAACTGAGACCGAACTGCTGAACTATTGCCGAGCAGCTTTTGCCGATCTGAGAGTAGAGCTTGATTGGTCGGCTTTTACCGAGCTGTAGGCTGGGGCCGAACTCTTTGGTAATGCCGAACTGATACTCTTCCTTGGGCTTTGGAGAGTAGAGCTTGATTGGTCGGCTTTTACCGAGCTGTAGGCTGGGGCCGAACTCTTTGGTAATGCCGAACTGATACTCTTCCTTGGGCTTTGGAGAGTAGAGCTTGATTGGTCGGCTTTTACCGAGCTGTAGGCTGGGGCCGAACTCTTTGGTAATGCCGAACTGATACTCTTCCTTGGGCTTTTGGGCTGATGGGCCGTCACTGCTATTGGGCTTGTTTAGTACGTACCCCATCACTACCCCCCCCCCGAAAAGCGAAGTGAATCACTTCGGCGAAGCGAGTCACTTCGGCATTCTGGATAAAGGTACGGGGGAGGCTGACGTTAGGGGACGTGCCTTGCGCGTGACTGCATTAAATGCGACAGTAAAATCCGGCCGTTGAATCCTGAAAAGGTGGGATTCGAAACGGTGCGATGATTTTGAAATCTTCTCCGAATCTGATAAATACGTCCTTTCTTCATCAATTTGAACACTTTTGCTATTGCTTCTTCTGCATTCTCTCTCTTTTGCGTAAAAATTTCCTTCCGCTTTCAAGAATTTCTTCAGAATTTCTTCAGACTTTCAAAGAGTAAGAACTATGTCTTCTTCTTCTTCTTCTGAGTCAGGTAGCGGTAGGAAAGGGGATAAGGGGTCTCCTAGCCGGAAAGAATCCGGGGAGAAGACCGTAGAGTATTTTCACAGCATCTTGAGTAAGGATACTGTGATATCCCTACACGAAAAATATTTTTTTCCTGGGGGGAAGGTTGCGATTCCCGACGACCTTCATAGGGCTGACTCGCCGCCGGAGGGTTACGCCACCGTTTACGAAGCCGGCTTGGAATGCGGGCTTCGTTTCCCTCTTCCCCCTGCCTTTGTAGAGCTGCTTGATTTTTTCCAACTCCCTTTAGGTCAGGTGACTCCGAATTCTTGGAGGCACTTATCGGCCTTTGCTGCCGAACTGCGTAGGCTAGATAAGGATCTGTCTCTGAGGGCAATCCTTAATTTTTTCCAGTTTAAGAGAAAAGGATCTTGGTTTTACTTGATCCCTTTACAGCCTTTTAGGGCCTTCTGCAAAACCAAGTGGCCAAAGTGGCAACATCGCTTCTTTTTTATAATAGGACAGCGGCTCCGGGCTTTCCCTGGAGAGGGCCGAAGTCCGTGATTCCTCATCCTCGGTTAGAACCGTTGAACGAGCTCGAGGGCGAGCTCAATAAGATTCCTATGATTAGGAAGCAGTACCTGGAGTCTGAGCTCGTCAAGGGCGACTTCGTGTTCGACTCCTCGTCTTCGGACGAAGAGACTGAGGGTGAGGACTTCTTTTTTGTGCCTTACTGCTTTTGTGGCGAAAACTAACCTTGCTTTCTTGCTTTTTGGCAGTGAACTTGCTAAATAAGATTAGCCGCAAATCCTCCGAGCTTAAGGAGCCGAGAAGAATCCGAAGAGGCAAAAGACCTCTTCTTCGGATCCAAAAAAGCCGGAGTCGACTTCGGCAAATAGGAAGGGGAAGACCCAGAAGCCCCCAAGAGCGCCGGAGAGAGACGTGGTCTTGGCGCCTCCTTCGGAACATATCTGTGAGCCGTTTTTATGGCCCACGGACTTCGCCGAGGTGAATTCTCTTCTTGATTTTCTGGCCTTGCTTTTTTTCTGTATTTTTTGTGGCCCCTCGGTTGACTTTTTCCTTTTTCCATTTTCAGAGGAACGATATGCTCTCCAAGCTCGTCGCCGTTGAACTCTCCAAAGCGTCCAACGATTATGCTGAGATGCAGAGGAAGTTGGCGGCTGCTCGTCACCAGGCCGAACAGGCTAAGGCAGACTTTGAGAAGGCCAGAGCTGCTAGGATTTCGGCCCAGGATGAAGCCCAGTTTGCCAAAAACCAGCTCGTCATCCAGCGAGAGCAGACGAAACGGAGGGATGTTGCCGCCGTGGTTGCCCAAGGGGAGGTTCTCCGTGCTTTCGCGGAGAAACTCTTTCTGAGCAATCAATTTTCGGCCTTTGTCGGTGATCTGCTGAAACTGATGACCGATAATGCCGAGCAGGGGCCCGAAGTCGTTCTGCCGCTGTACGGCCGAGAGATAGCAGCTCGTCTCCAGAGTCTGCCGCTCCTTGAGGAGCTTGCTTCGTCCTCGGTCCTGCTTTCTGCTGACCGAGTTCGTAGTTGCCGAGCTGACCGGGACGAGAATATGGAGGCTATCTTTGCCTCCTTAGGGCCAGTTTCACCCGCTCCAATTTTCCACGGAGAGGGTGAGACCGAGCAGCTTGATCAGCAGACCGGAGACAGGCAGGCCGAGCAAGAGGTGCTGCTGATCGGTGATGGGGGCACCGAGCAGGCTGGGGGGAGCAGGGAGGCCGAGGCTGAAGCTGAGGCAGACAAGGAGAAGGAAGCTGAACCTAACCGAGGAGCCGGAGACGAAGCTGGCGGAGTATGATTTCGTCTCCCTTCTCTTAGTTTAGTTTCTTCCTTGTTGTAAAATGGCCTTGAGGCCCTCCTTGTGTAAAAATTTTTTTTCTTATGAATGAAAAAATTCTTCTTTCTGCACTTGTGTCTTCGTATAGCTTTTCGTACTCTCTTTTACTCCTGTTGTGGTTTACTACCTGCTCAGTAAACTGAAATGCCGAACTGACATAGCTGCTTTGTATTCTTAACTCTTAAGGAGCTGGAGGTACTTCACTGGAAGCGGCTGGACTCTTCCGCTTTAGACGAAGCTGAGAAAAAAGCCATGGCTGACCAGATGAAGAATGACGAACTCTTGGCTTGTTTAGTGAAGCTGGAGGCCGACAATAAGGACTTAGAGTCCGAAAAGAAAGATCTGGAGGCCGAGCTGAACACTGCCGTCGCTGAGAGGACTGCGTATGAGGATTTCATCTGCAGGCGCGGGGGAATGACCATCTCTGAAGTTCAGGAACGAGTTGACGAACTGTGGGAGGAATATCATGTACTCCGGAGGAACAATGCGCTGGAGAGCTCGGCTTGCCAACAAGTTGTGAAATCATTGCGGCGCTGGGCTTCTCGGTACGACATCGTTCTTTCCCGGCGTCCTTCAATCGAGAGATTCCTTAGGCATTTCCCGCCAACAGATGGTCGCACTCCAGCTCAAACCCCTGATTCACTTGCTCAAAACCCTACTCCAAGTCAGCAACGAACTCAGGAGCAACCGGAAACGTCAAGACGAGAACGGACTCAGGAGCAACCGGAAACGTCAAGACAAGGACGGACTGAAGTTCGTAGAGGAGCTGTGATTATGAGTGAGCAAGATCAACAAATGCTTCGTGAAGAGACTCTTCGCCGCCGAGGTGCCAGTACTTCCCGGACTCAAGGAAGAGGCGGTAGGTCGATCAGAGCATCTCGTCGACCTGCTTATTCTTCAGCTGCCCGGAACGCCCGAACTCGGCTTCACGAGGATTTTGTGAATAGATGGCTCAACTTTAGCAACCAGGGACAGTAGAATAGTCCTTTGTAATGGCGTAACGCCTTCTCGTAGGGCAGCGGAGTTGTATGCCGAACAAGTTTTAATAAATGAAATCTTCATTTCGCTTCTATCACTGCGTATTTACAGCTCAGCGAAAAAATTTCATCGTGCTCGTCCTCGGTCTTATGAAGTAAACTTCTTTGACCGGACTCGTCCTCGGTCTTATGAAGTAAGCTTCTTTGACCGGACTCGTCTTTGGTCTTATGAAGTAAACTTCTTTGACCGGACTTGGTCCTCGGTCTTATGAAATAAACTTCTTTGACCGGACTCGTCTTTGGTCTTATGAAGTAAACTTCTTTGACCGGACTCGTCTTTGGTCTTATGAAGTAAATTTCTTTGACCGGACTAAGCTTGTGTCCTAATTTGGCGAGTTTTTATCGCTCGGATCGGACTTTCCCTTGTCCTAATTTGGGGATCGGACTTTCCCTTGTCCTAATTCGGCGAGTTT
Organism: Salvia splendens; assembly: GCF_004379255.2. Taxonomy (NCBI): domain Eukaryota; kingdom Viridiplantae; phylum Streptophyta; class Magnoliopsida; order Lamiales; family Lamiaceae; genus Salvia; species Salvia splendens. The sequence continues at coordinate 21,390,127 of NC_056053.1, read as the reverse complement.
TATCGCGTGGATCGGACTTTCCCTTGTCCTAATTCGGCGAGTTTTATCGCGTGGATCGGACTTTCCCTTTGTTGCAGTTCGTTTCAGACGGACTGCTTGTTTCTTAAGCTGAATTGTGGTCTTGTATCCTCCTTAGAAGCTTGGACTCACAATCGTTGGCTTATATATGTTCTAAAAAGGGGATCAGCCTTCGAAGAACAAGATACCTCAGTAACATTTGTAAGAGACGACACGCACAGACAGACAAAACGCACATAGACAAACAAAACGCACATAGACAAACATGAAAAACAAGTAAAAAACAAAGAAAGCACATACCCCTAGACACAAGACTGACTGACCGGACTGTCTCTTACAAATGGAACTTCTTGAGGTTGGAAATGTACCATGTTCGGGGTACTTGTTCTCCTGACATGTGAGTCAATTTATAAGACCCTTTGCCGAGGACTTCTGACACCCGATATGGACCTTCCCATGTGGGTTCGAGTTTGCCCAGCTTTTCTGCTCGGCTTACTTCGTTGTTTCTCAAGACGAGATCTCCCACTTGAAATTGCAGCTTTTTCACCCTTTGGTTATAATACCGGGCTACTTGCTCCTTGTACTTGGCTGCTTTTATGCAGGCCAATTCTCTTCTTTCTTCGGCCAGATCTAGTTCGGCTCTCAGTCCGTCATCATTCATTTCTGAGGAGAAATTTAGAGTTCGGGGACTGGGTACGCCGATCTCAACCGGAATCACGGCGGGCGGGCGGCTTCTCAGGATTGAGACGTGGCCCCAATCGGTCTTGCACCGGAGTCCTTTGAATCCTTTCAAAAGGAGTTCGGCGAGGATGTCCCTGATCGCCCAAAGGAGTTCGGCGAGGATGTCCCTGATCGCCAAAAGGAGTTCGGCGAGGATGTCCCTGATCGCTATGATCGGGCTTCCTCCCGTCTCCTCGGGATGAGCTGTCTAAAGACCGTTTGCGACGGTCTGCCTCATCGGCACGGGAGAACTGGTCCGCAATGTCCCACATCTCTTGAGCTGTTTGCGGACGGCATTCCACGAGCTTTCTGTAGAGAGCTCCGGGCAGGATTCCATTTTGGAATGCCGAAATGATAAGTAGATCATTGAGATCATCTACTTGTAGGCATTCCTTGTGGAACCTCGCCATAAAGTCGCTGATCTTTTCGTCGCGACCTTGACGTGTAGAAAGCAGCTGAGCCGAAGTGATTCGGGCTTCCGCTTTCTGAAAGAACCTCCTGTGGAAAGCATCCATTAGATCTCGGTAAGATCTAATGCTGCCTTGGGGGAGGCTATCGAACCACCTTCTTGCGTTCCCGATAAGCAGCTCGGGAAACAGCTTGCACATATGGACCTCATTGAGACCCTGGTTCGCCATGTTATACTGATAGCGTCCCAGGAAGTCATGAGGATTCACTAACCCGTCATAAGTCATTGACGGAGTTCGGTAGTTCTGTGGTAAGGGAGTTCGGGTGATATCGTCCGAGAACGGAGTCTTCAATGCTCCGTACATGGCGAACCCGACATCTCTTCGGTATGGAGGAGATGGAGTTCTCCTGTGATTCCGGTACCGAGGAGGAACAGGAACATGTCGGGGTTGAGGATTCTTCTTCCTGGAAGACACGGCACTACTGCGGTAGTGACTTTCATGTCTGGATGAGGAGGGAGAATCCACCGTTTTCGTCTCCGGCTTTTGGCCCTTTTGCAGGAAAATTAAGAACTCTTCCTGCTTCTCGGCCAAAAACAACTTGACAGCCTCGTTCAAATCGGGCTGCTGGGAAGACTCGGTGCGATGAGTCTTTGAGCGGCTTGTTCCTTCTCCGTGAGAACTAGAAGTAGATTTCTCCCGAGGCTGTTTTCTAGACCTGCGGGCTGGACTAGCTTCCTCATGGTTATCACGGACGGAAGCACGGGTATTATGTGATCTGGTATGCATTTTTTTGGTGGAAGAGGATCAAAAACTCGCTTTATCACAAATTTGGTTCTCTGTTTCCCACAGACGGCGCCAGTGATGGTTGGGCGAATTTTTGATGGTAGTAAATGCAGGTAATGAATATAGATCACGACACAAGGAATTACGTGGTTCGATTTACTGAAGTAAATCTACGTCCACGGGAAGAAAGGAGGGCAAGATTGTATTGCTTGATCTGGTTTACAGCTTACAAATACAGACTTGCTATATGTTATTTGATGTCTAGAGAGCTCTTTTTCTCCTCCTGGTCTATCTGATCTAAGTTCTATTTATACATTGAACTAAGATCGTGGCTTGCATCACCACTGACTAGGTCGTGGCTTACATCATCACTAATTAAGTCGTGGCTTACATCATCACTAATTAGATCGTGGATGTCGTGGAGGTCGTGGAGGTCCTGCATGGGTCCACCACTAAATAGATCGTGTAGTGGAGGTCGTGGAGGTTCTGCATGAGTCCACTATCTCCCAGTTCGGTTGAAAACTGAGACCGAACTGCTGAACTATTGCCGAGCAGCTTTTGCCGATCTGAGAGTAGAGCTTGATTGGTCGGCTTTTACCGAGCTGTAGGCTGGGGCCGAACTCTTTGGTAATGCCGAACTGATACTCTTCCTTGGGCTTTGGAGAGTAGAGCTTGATTGGTCGGCTTTTACCGAGCTGTAGGCTGGGGCCGAACTCTTTGGTAATGCCGAACTGATACTCTTCCTTGGGCTTTGGAGAGTAGAGCTTGATTGGTCGGCTTTTACCGAGCTGTAGGCTGGGGCCGAACTCTTTGGTAATGCCGAACTGATACTCTTCCTTGGGCTTTTGGGCTGATGGGCCGTCACTGCTATTGGGCTTGTTTAGTACGTACCCCATCAATCACCTTTTTGGACAGAGTAATGATCAAAGGAAACACAGTCCAACAAATGACAAGGTAAGTTTCATTTCCAATCTCATGCTAATTTTGTTTAGAGAGAACGTCGAAAATATTATGAATTTTTATCGAATTCTGGTCAACCCACAACTTTTAAGATCAAGTAGAAAAATCATGAAGTTTGGATTCGTTTGCTATTATTTCCAGATGAAAAAATCAATAGCTAACTGTAATACATTATTGATGTTATTCAACCAAATGCTTACGGTATGAAAAGACGACATTGTTCAACACAATGATAGTGGCATTTTCACATGATTTCCTGACTATATATCATACTACTCCCTCCGTCCCAACTTAAGAGTCCTGTTTTTCTATTTCCGTCTGATGGGGTGCGTACTAAACAAGCCCAACAGCAATGACGGCCCATCAGCCCAAAGCCCAAGGAAGAGTATGAGTTCGGCATTACCAAAGAGTTCGGCCTCAGCCTACAGCTCGGTAAAAGCCAACCAATCAAGCTCTGCTCTCAGGTCGGCATCAAGCTCTACTCTCAGATCGGCAACCAAAGCAGTTCGGTCTCAGTATTCGACCGAACAAGGAGTTAGTGGACCCATACAGGATTTCCACAACTTCCAACACACCCACTACCACGTGGTGTCAACTCAGGCCACGATCGTAGGCCATGACCTACGCTACATCCACGATCTTAGGCCATGACCTACACGACATCCACGACTTAGGGTGGTGATGCAAGCCACGATCTTAGTTCAATATATAAATAGAACTTAGATCTGATAGACAGTTTTTAAGCTCTCTAGAGATAAAATATCATATAGCAAGTCTGTGTTGTAAGCTGTAATCCCAGATCAAGCAATACAATCTTGCCCTCCCTTCTTCCCGTGGACGTAGATTTACTTCAGTAAATCGAACCACGTAAATTCTTGGTGTCGTAGTCTTTATTCTCTACCAGCATTTACTAACATCAGAAATTCGCGGATTCATCACTGGCGCCGTCTGTGGGAAACAGAGAACAAAATTTGTGATAAAGCGAATTTTTGACCCTTTTCCACCCCAAAAATGCGTACCAGATCACGTAACACCCGTAACACCGTTCGCGATAACCAGGAGGAAGCTAGTCCAGCCCGCAGCTCTGGGAAACAGCCTCGGGAGACTACCTCATGTTCTCACGGTGAAGGAACTAGCCGCTCCAAAAGCCGTCACACCGAGTCTTCCCAGCAGCCCGATTTGAACGAGGCTGTCAAGCTGTTTTTGGCTGAAAAGCAGGAGGAATTCTTAACCTTCCTGCAAAAAAGCCAAAAGCAGCCGGAGACGAAAACGGCGGATTCTCCCTCTCCCTCCATACGAGACAGTCACTACCGCAGTAGTGTCATGTCTTCCAGGAGAAAGAATCCTCGGTACCGGAATCACAGGAGAACTCCATCTCCTCCATACCGAAGAAATGTCGGGTTCGCCATGTACGGAGCATTGAGGACTCCGTTCTCGGACGATATTACCCGAACTCCCCTACCACAGAACTACCGAACTCCGTCGATAACCTATGACGGACTCGTGGATCCTCATGATTTCTTGGGACGCTATCAATATAACATGGCGAACCAGGGTCTCAACGAGGTCCACATGTGCAAGCTGTTTCCCGAGCTGCTCATCGGGAACGCAAGAAGGTGGTTCGATAGCCTCCCCCAAGGCAGCATTAGATCTTACCGAGATCTAATGGATGCATTCCATAGGAGGTTCTTTCAGAAAGCGGAAGTCCGAATCACTTCGGCTCAGCTGCTTTCCATTCGTCAAGGTCGCGACGAAAAAATCAGCGACTTTATGACAAGATTCCACAAGGAATGCCTGCAAGTAGACGATCTCAACGATCTGCTTGTCATCTCGGCATTCCAAAATGGAATCCTGCCCGGAGCTCTCTACAGGAAGCTCGTTGAGTGCGGTCCGCAGATAGCTCAGGAAATGTGGGACATTGCGGACCAGTACTCCCGGGCCGATGAGGCAGACCGTCGCAAACGGTCGTTAGACAGCTCATCGTCCCGAGGAGACAGAAGGAAGCCCGATCATAGCGATCAGGGGCATCCTCGCCGGACTCCATTTGAAAGAATTCAAAGGGCTCCGGTGCAAGACAGATTGGGACCCCGTCTCAATCCCGAGAAGCCGCCCGCTCAGTTCGCACCGCTGAACAAGCCGAGAGCGGAAATTTTCGAACTGCACTCTGACCTGTTCGAAAAGCCAAAGCGGATGACGAAATCAGCCGCGCGCCGACCCCAGGATAACTACTGCTCCTACCATCAAGACCACGGTCACGATACCGAGGAGTGCAGAAACTTGGCTGCAGGTATCGATGTTCTTGTGAAGGCAGGGACATTGAAAAAATACCAAAGCAAGCAGTCGAAGAAGAATAAGAAGCAGAGAGGTGCGAACTGCGCTCCTCAGGATCCGAAAAGGCAGCCGGATCCCGAAGACGATGACGAGCCGCAATATGATGGAGTAATCCAGACTATTGACGCTCTCCCTGCCGGGAAGACCAAGTCGTCCCTGAAGTCAGAGCGCATAGGCTCCAATCGAGAGGAGCCAACGCATAAAAGGCTGAAGCAGGACGAAGTGATTACGTTCTCGGATGCTGATCCCGTCCCGGCCATCTCTCCTCACCAAGACGCCATTGTCATCCAAGCCGGAGTGGCAAACAAACTGATCCACAGGGTGTTTGTGGATACAGGAGCGTCAGTCAGCATTCTTTTTAAAGAGTGCTTCGACAAACTAGAAGTGGACCCAGCTCGGCTCAGTCCGGCTCCGCTTCCCCTGAAGAGCTTCGCCCAGGAGGACACCCGCCCTGAAGGTATTATCAGCCTTCCGATCACGGTGGGGAAAGCGCCTACTAGCTCCAGTACGATGATTGAGTTTTTCGTGGTGAAAGCTCGGTCCCCGTACAACGTCATCCTGGGAAGAGACTGGCTCAACACAGTTCGGGCCGTTTGCTCTACTTATCACCTCACCATCAAGATTCCCACTAAAGGTGGGATAGCGGTCATCCGAGGTGATCAAAAGAGAGCAAAAGAGTGTCTGCAGATTGCGCTTAAAAGTGCCGAGCAATCAGATCGGCACCACCAAGCATAGCAATCACAGCAGCCGGAGTCAGAGGCAATGACCGAAGTCATACCGGAGCCGAATTCGATGACAGTTCAGCTGTACGAAGACGATCCATCCAGAACGGTTAAGATCGGCTTCGCGGGAACGCCTCTACTTCGGGAAAAAACCATCCAGCTCCTCAAGGAGTATAAAGACGTCTTTGCATGGTCTCCGTTGGACATGACCGGAGTGCCCCCCGAGGTAATCACTCATCGGTTAAATATTGATCCTTCGGTCCGGCCGATAAAACAGAAGCAAAGACTCTTTGCGGCAGAACGAAGTCAAGTCATCCATGACGAAGTCCGTCAATTATTGAAGGCGGATGTGTTATTCGAAGTGAAGTATCCTTCGTGGGTGGCCAATCCTGTCATGATCAAGAAAAAGGAAGGAGGATGGCGGATGTGCATAGATTTCACCGATCTAAATAAGCACTGTCCCAAAGATTGCTATCCCCTTCCGAACATAGATAAAAAAGTAGAAGCTTTGATAGGCTTTGAAATTTTTTGTTTTCTTGATCTGTACAAAGGATACCATCAAGTTTTAATGGATGAGATTGACGCTTCAAAAACGGCCTTCATTACTGATTTCGGCATTTTCGCTTATAAAAAGATGCCATTCGGTTTAAAGAATGCCGGAGCCACTTATCAAAGGATGGTAGACAAGCTTTTTCGGCACCTGATTGGAAAGGAGGTCGAAGTGTATGTTGACGATATAGTCGTCAAAAGCAAAAGCACTTCGGAGTACGAGCACAACCTCAAGTCCACTCTCAACGTGCTCAAGAAAGCCAACCTCAAACTTAATCCCCAAAAGTGTACCTTTTTGGTAGATTCGGGAAAGTTTCTGGGTTGTTGGGTTTCAAAGGACGGACTCAAGGCAAACCCCTCAAAAGTTCAAGTCGTTCAGAACATGGCAATGCCGAAGTCCATACATGACGTGCAAAGGCTAACCGGATGTCTAGCCGCACTGAATCGATTCCTTTCCCAAGCAGCCGAAAAGCAACTGCCGTTCTTCAAGGTGTTGAAAAAGGCACCAAAGTTCGAGTGGGGAGCCGAGCAGAAAAAGGCCTTTGACGAGCTCAAAAGTTATCTAGCCGAGCTTCCTATTCTCTCTGCTCCAACCGAAGCCGAAGTAATATTCTTATACTTAGCGGCATCGGATCAAACCATCAGCGCGGTGCTTGTACGAGAAGAATGCCTAAAGCAGCTTCTCATCTATTTTACAAGCCGAGCATTAAGAGGTCCAGAAACCAGGTATCAACCTCTGGAAAAGATTGCTCTGGCATTAGTAAATGCAGCAAGGAGACTGCGGCCATACTTCTATGCTCACAAGGTATGCGTCTTAACTGATCTGCCACTTCGGCAAGTGTTGACCAAACCAGAAGCATCAGGCAGAATCGCCAAGTGGGCTATAGAGTTGGGAGAGCACACAATTGAATATCTACCTCGGAAAGCCATCAAGGGACAAGCCTTGGCAGATTTTCTTGCAGAAGCAAAGTTCGATCAAGCAATTCCTGTTATTGCCGAACAGAAGAATTCTGCCAATGCCGAACTAGCACAGCCCTTGGAATCCGAGGTAGAGCCGCCGGACTGCTGGAGCGGATTCGTAGATGGAGCTTCAAACAAGATGGGAAGTGGAGCTGGTATTTTACTTGTCGCTCCCGACGGACACGAGGTAACCTACTCACTTCGGTTCCTATTCCCCACTACTAATAATGAAGCCGAGTACGAAGCCCTCCTGGCCGGACTCCAGTTAGCGCAAAGTCTGCTCGTCAAATCTCTCAAAGTCCATTGTGATTCACAAGTCATAGTAAATCACATGTTGGGTACAAGTGAAGCTCGTGACGAGAGAATGAAGAAGTATTTGGACAAAGCGCAAAGCATCAGCCGAAGTTTCTCCTATTTTCGGATAATCCGCATTCCCAGAGCGGAAAATAGCCGAGCAGATACCTTAAGTAAGTTGGCCTCAGATCCGAGCTCAAAGGCGGAAGAATTAATGCATCGAAGCATTGATGAAGCCGAGGTACATTCAGTATCCAGCTCGCCGAACTGGATGACGCCGATCTTGCAGTATCTGGATCAAGGACAATTGCCCGAGGATAAGAGAGAAGCTCGGAAGATCACGTGCCGAGCACTTCGGTACGAACTTCATGAAGGAGTCCTCTTTAGAAAGTCTTACCTCCAGCCGTTATTGCGGTGCGTAGGACCAGAAGAGACGGACTACATCCTCAGAGAAGTTCATGAAGGATCGTGCGGTAGCCACATCGGAGCCAGAGCTTTAGCTAAAAAAGTTCTGAGATGGGGATATTATTGGCCAACCATGGTACAAGAGGCAGTGCAGCTCGTCAAGAAGTGTACGAAGTGCCAAATTCATGCAAATGTCCCAAGGATGCCGCAGACCGATCTATACACTATGCAAAGCCCTTGGCCTTTCATGCAATGGGGCATAGACATAGTGGGACCACTTCCTCAAGCTCCTCGGCAAATGAAATTCCTTATCGTTGCCGTGGACTACTTCACGAAGTGGGTGGAGGCTGAACCATTAGCTACGATAACGAGCTCTAAGGCATTGGACTCGTCTGGAAGAACATAGTGTGCCGATTTGGCATACCCCACATCCTCATCTCGGATAATGGGACTCAGTTCACCGACAAGACGTTCAAGAATTGGTGCCAAGAGGCTGAACATTCAACAGCGGTTCACTTCGGTCTCCCATCCCCAAGCAAACGGACAAACGGAAGTAACGAACCGGATTCTGGTGAAAGGGTTAAAAGCTCGGTTAGAACAAGCCAAAGGACAATGGGTAGAAAATCTCCCTCAAGTCCTATGGTCCTACCGAACTACACCCAAAACCTCCAACGGTGAAACTCCGTATAGTCTGGTGTACGGCACTGAAGCCGTAATTCCGGTGGAGATCGGCGTACCCAGTCCCGAACTCTAAATTTCTCCTCAGAAATGAATGGCGACGGACTGAGAGCAGAACTAGATCTCGCCGAAGAAAGAAGAGAATTGGCGTGCATAAAAGCAGCCAAGTATAAGGAGCAAGTAGCCCGGTATTATAACCAAAGGGTGAAAAAGCTTCAATTTCAAGTGGGAGATCTCGTCTTGAGAACACGAAGTAAGCCGAGCAGAAAAGCTGGGCAAACTCGAACCCACATGGGAGGGTCCATATCGGGTGTCAGAAGTCCTCGGCAAAGGGTCTTATAAATTGACTCACATGTCAGGAGAAAAGTACCCCGAACATGGCACGTCTCCAACCTCAAGAAGTTCCACTTGTAAGAGACAAAAGTCCGGTCAGTCCGTCTCGTGTCTAGTTCGGTCATAGGGGTATATGTTTTTATTTGTTTGTTTCTTACTTGTACCTTTTACTTGTCGTTTTTAAAAAAAAAAAAAGGTTTAAAGTTTTTTTCCTTCGTCTTTTTCATTTTTTTCTCTATGTGTTTTGTCTCTATGTGCTTGTCGTCTCTACAAATGGTACCAAGGTATATCGTTCTTTAAAGACTGATCCCCTTTTTAGATCGATTATTAAAGACTATTGTGAGTCCAAGCTTCTAAGGAGGATATAAGACCACAATTCAGGCTTAACAAGCAGTCCGTCTGAAACGAACTGCAATAAGCCAACGATTGTGAGTCCAAGCTTCCAAGGAGGATACAAGACCGCAATTCAGCTTAACAAGCACTTCGTCTGAAACGAACTGCAATAAGGGAAAGTCCGATCCACAGCGATAAACCTCGCCGAATTAGGACGACCAAGTTCGGTCAAAGAAGTTTACCTCATAAGACCGGGGACGACCATGTCTAGTCAAAGAGGTTACTGCATAAGACCACTTCGGTTAACTGGGAAAGTCCGATCCACGCGATAAAACTCGCCGAATTAGGACAAGGGAAAGTTCGATCCCGGCGACAAAAATCGCCAAATTAGAACACAAACCAAGTCCGGTCAAAGATGTTTATTTCATCAGACCAAAGACGAGTCCGGTCTAAGATGTTTATTTCATCAGACCAAAGACGAGTCCGGTCAAAGATGTTTATTTCATCAGACCAAAGACGAGTCCGGTCAAAGATGTTTATTTCATCAGACACAGGACCAAGTCCGGTCAAGAAGTTTACTTCATAAGACCAAGGACCAAGTCCGGTCAAAGAAGTTTACTTCATAAGACCGAGGACGAGTACGATGAAATTTTTTCGCTAAGCTGTAAATACAGTGTTAGAAAAGCGAAAACAAAATTTCATTTTTCAAATCTTGTCGGCATACAACTCAGCTACCCTACAAAATGACGTTACGCTATTACAAGGACTATTCTACTGTCCAGGGTTGCTGAAGTTAAGCCACCTATCTGCAAATCCTCTGGAAGCCGAGTTCGGTTGTTCCGAGCAGATGAAGAATAAGCAGGTCGACGAGATGCTATCCTCGACCCAACACCTCTTCCGCGAGCCCGAGAAGTCCTAACCCCTCGGCGATGAGGTCTCTGCAATAAGCATCTGCTGATCTTGCTCGCTCATAGTCACAACTCCTCGGCGAATTCAGTCCGTCCCTGTCTGACGATTCCGGTTGCTATGAGCCCGTTCTCGTCTTGACGTTTCCGGCTGTTCCGGAGTTCGTTGTTGACTGGAGTAGGATTTTGAACAAGGGAACCAGAGGCTTGATCTGGAGTGCGAGGCATCTGTTGGCGGGATATGCCTAAGGAATCTCTCGATGCGGGGCGCGGGAAAGAATGATTCGTACGAGAAGCCCAGCGCCGTAAGGATTTCACAACTTGTTGGCAAGCCGAGCTCTCCAGCGCATTGTTCCTCCGGAGTACATGATATTCCTCCCACAGTTCGTCAACTCGACTCTGAACATCTGATATGGTCACTCCCCCGCGCACACGGATGTAATCCTCGTACGCAGTCCTCTCAGCAATAGCGTATTCAGCTCGGCCTCCAGATCCTTCTGATCGGACTCTAAGTCTTATTATCGGCCTCCAGCTTCACAAACGAGCCAGAAGCTCGTCATT